>NC_140165.1:243860234-243865234 GCF_963971535.1 Notolepis coatsorum
ACAGTTTATGCCAAAAAAAAAAAAAAAAAGACAAACAAGTTATTTCATATGACCGCACCGCTGAAAGCACATCGTCCACACTGGCCTTTTCTTTTCTTAGTGTGAAAGTGATCCTGAGCTCAGGGAAGGTCTTTAGGAAGCCGCAGCCCTCCATATTTGCATAAACTGTGAAGAGAGTAGGAAATACCAGCTGTGTCTTGGGGACCGTGCCGGTGGAGGCGACCAGGCGGTGTGAAGGATCCATGGACACGGCAGGGGTTAGCTCTAGTGGCAGTAGGGGTTAGCTCTAGTGGCAGTAGGGGTTAGCTCTAGTGGCAGTAGGGGGTTAGCTCTAGTGCCAGTAGGGGTTAGCTCTAGTGGCAGTAGGGGGGTTAGCTCTAGTGGCAGTAGGGGTTAGCTCTAGTGGCAGAGTAGGGGTTAGCTCTAGTGGCAGTAGGGGGTTAGCTCTAGTGGCAGTAGGGGTTAGCTCTAGTGGCAGTAGGGGTTAGCTCTAGTGACAGTAGGGGTTAGCTCTAGTGGCAGTAGGGGTTAGCTCTAGTGGCAGTAGGGGTTAGCTCTAGTGGCAGTAGGGGGTTAGCTCTAGTGGCAGTAGGGGTTAGCTCTAGTGGCAGTAGGGGTTAGCTCTAGTGGCAGTAGGGGGTTAGCTCTAGTGGCAGTAGGGGGTTAGCTCTAGTGGCAGTAAGGGTTAGCTCTAGTGGCAGTAGGGGGTTAGCTCTAGTGGCAGTAGGGGGTTAGCTCTAGTGGCAGTAGGGGGTTAGCTCTAGTGGCAGTAGGGGTTAGCTCTAGTGGCAGTAGGGGGTTAGCTCTAGTGGCAGTAGGGGGTTAGCTCTAGTGGCAGTAGGGGTTAGCTCTAGTGGCAGTAGGGGTTAGCTCTAGTGGCAGTAGGGGTTAGCTCTAGTGGCAGTAGGGGTTAGCTCTAGTGACAGTAGGGGGTTAGCTCTAGTGGCAGTAGGGGTTAGCTCTAGTGGCAGTAGGGGTTAGCTCTAGTGGCAGTAGGGGTTAGCTCTAGTGGGCAGTAGGGGGTTAGCTCTAGTGGCAGTAGGGGTTAGCTCTAGTGACAGTAGGGGTTAGCTCTAGTGGCAGTAGGGGGTTAGCTCTAGTGGCAGTAGGGGGTTAGCTCTAGTTGCAGTAGGGGTTAGCTCTAGTGGCAGTAGGGGTTAGCTCTAGTGGCAGTAGGGGGGTTAGCTCTAGTGGCAGTAGGGGGTTAGCTCTAGTGGCAGTAGGGGGTTAGCTCTAGTGGCATTAGGGGGTTAGCTCTAGTGGCAGTAGGGGGTTAGCTCTAGTGGCAGTAGGGGGTTAGCTCTAGTGGCAGTAGGGGTTAGCTCTAGTGGCAGTAGGGGTTAGCTCTAGTGGCAGTAGGGGGTTAGCTCTAGTGGCAGTAGGGGTTAGCTCTAGTGGCAGTAGGGGTTGAGCTCTAGTGACAGTAGGGGGTTAGCTCTAGTGGCAGTAGAGGTTAGCTCTAGTGGCAGTAGGGGTTAGCTCTAGTGGCAGTAGGGGTTAGCTCTAGTGGCAGTACATTTACATTTACATTTAGTCATTTAGCTGACGCTTTTATCCAAAGCGACTTACAAGTTCTGTACGACAAGCCATCAGGAAGAGCACAACTCTATCAGCTGAGTAACAATGTTCATCAAAGTGTTGAGTGCTACAGTGTAGGTTAGTTTATTAGGACAAGTGCATGACAGTATGGTTAGTTAGGGTTAGATTTTTTTTTTTTTTTTTTTTTTTAATTTAGATAATGGTTGAAGAAGTGAGTAGGGGTTAGCTCTAGTGACAGTAGGGGGTTAGCTCTAGTGGCAGTAGGGGGTTAGCTCTAGTGCCAGTAGGGGTTAGCTCTAGTGCCAGTAGGGGAGTAGGGGTTAGCTCTAGTGCCAGTAGGGGTTAGCTCTAGTGCCAGTAGGGTTAGCTCTAGTGGCAGTAGGGGTTAGCTCTAGTGGCAGTAGGGGGTTAGCTCTAGTGGCAGTTGGGGTTAGCTCTAGTGCCAGTAGGGGTTAGCTCTAGTGCCAGTAGGGGTTAGCTCTAGTGCCAGTAGGGGTTAGCTCTAGTGGCAGTAGGGGGTTAGCTCTAGTGGCAGTAGGGGGTTAGCTCTAGTGCCAGTAGGGGTTAGCTCTAGTGCCAGTAGGGGAGTAGGGGTTAGCTCTAGTGCCAGTAGGGGTTAGCTCTAGTGCCAGTAGGGTTAGCTCTAGTGGCAGTAGGGGTTAGCTCTAGTGGCAGTAGGGGGTTAGCTCTAGTGGCAGTAGGGGTTAGCTCTAGTGCCAGTAGGGGTTAGCTCTAGTGCCAGTAGGGGTTAGCTCTAGTGCCAGTAGGGGTTAGCTCTAGTGGCAGTAGTGGGGTTAGCTCTAGTGGCAGTAGGGGGTTAGCTCTAGTGCCAGTAGGGGTTAGCTCTAGTGGCAGTAGGGGGTTAGCTCTAGTGCCAGTAGGGGTTAGCTCTAGTGGCAGTAGGGTTAGCTCTAGTGACAGTAGGGGGTTAGCTCTAGTGGCAGTAGCTCTAGTGCCAGTAGGGGTTAGCTCTAGTGACAGTAGGGGGTTAGCTCTAGTGGCAGTAGCTCTAGTGCCAGTAGGGGTTAGCTCTAGTGACAGTAGGGGGTTAGCTCTAGTGGCAGTAGCTCTAGTGCCAGTAGGGGTTAGCTCTAGTGGCAGTAGCTCTAGTGGCAGTAGGGGTTAGCTCTAGTGGCAGTAGGGGTTAGCTCTAGTGGCAGTAGGGGTTAGCTCTAGTGGCAGTAGGGGTTAGCTCTAGTGGCAGTAGGGGGTTAGCTCTAGTGACAGTAGGGGGTTAGCTCTAGTGGCAGTAGGGGGTTAGCTCTAGTGGCAGTAGGGGTTAGCTCTAGTGGCAGTAGGGGGTTAGCTCTAGTGGCAGTAGGGGTTAGCTCTAGTGGCAGTAGGGGGTTAGCTCTAGTGGCAGTAGGGGGTTAGCTCTAGTGGCAGTAGGGGGTTAGCTCTAGTTGACAGTAGGGGATTAGCTCTAGTGGCAGTAGGGGTTAGCTCTAGTGGCAGTAGGGGTTAGCTCTAGTGCCAGTAGGGGTTAGCTCTAGTGACAGTAGGGGGTTAGCTCTAGTGGCAGTAGCTCTAGTGCCAGTAGGGGTTAGCTCTAGTGGCAGTAGGGGGTTAGCTCTAGTGGCAGTAGCTCTAGTGCCAGTAGGGGTTAGCTGTAGTGCCGTAGGGGTTAGCTCTAGTGACAGTAGGGGGTTAGCTCTAGTGGCAGTAGCTCTAGTGGCAGTAGGGGTTAGCTCTAGTGGCAGTAGGGGGTTAGCTCTAGTGGCAGTAGGGGTTAGCTCTAGTGGCAGTAGGGGGTTAGCTCTAGTGGCAGTAGGGGTTAGCTCTAGTGGCAGTAGGGGGTTAGCTCTAGTGGCAGTAGGGGGTTAGCTCTAGTGGCAGTAGGGGGTTAGCTCTAGTGACAGTAGGGGGTTAGCTCTAGTGGCAGTAGGGGGGTTAGCTCTAGTGGCAGTAGGGGGTTAGCTCTAGTGGCAGTAGGGGTTAGCTCTAGTGGCAGTAGGGGTTAAGCTCTAGTGCCAGTAGGGGTTAGCTCTAGTGACAGTAGGGGGTTAGCTCTAGTAGCAGTAGCTCTAGTGCCAGTAGGGGTTAGCTCTAGTGGCAGTAGGGGGTTAGCTCTAGTGGCAGTAGCTCTAGTGGCAGTAGGGGTTAGCCTCTAGTGGCAGTAGGGGTTAGCTCTAGTGGCAGTAGGGGGTTAGCTCTAGTGGCAGTAGGGTTAGCTCTAGTGCAGTAGGGGGTTAGCTCTAGTGGCAGTAGGGGGTTAGCTCTAGTGGCAGTAGGGGGTTAGCTCTAGTGGCAGTAGGGGGTTAGCTCTAGTGGCAGTAGGGGGTTAGCTCTAGTGGCAGTAGGGGGGTTTAGCTCTAGTGGCAGTAGGGGGTTAGCTCTAGTGGCAGTAGGGGTTAGCTCTAGTGGCAGTAGGGGTTAGCTCTAGTGGCAGTAGGGGGTTAGCTCTAGTGGCAGTAGGGGTTAGCTCTAATGGCAGTAGGGGGTTAGCTCTAGTGGCAGTAGGGGTTAGCTCTAGTGGCAGTAGGGGTTAGCTCTAGTGGCAGTAGGGGTTAGCTCTAGTTGCAGTAGCTCTAGTGGCAGTAGGGGGGTTAGCTCTAGTGGCAGTAGGGGTTAGCTCTAGTGGCAGTAGGGTTAGCTCTAGTGGCAGTAGGGGTTAGCTCTAGTGGCAGTAGGGGGTTAGCTCTAGTGGCAGTAGGGGTTAGCTCTAGTTGCAGTAGGGCTCTAGTGGCAGTAGGGGTTAGCTCTAGTGGCATGTAGGGGTTAGCTCTAGTGGCAGTAGGGGGTTAGCTCTAGTGGCAGTAGGGGTTAGCTCTAGTGGCAGTAGGGGGTTAGCTGTAGTGACAGTAGGGGTTAGCTCTAGTGACAGTAGGGGTTAGCTCTAGTGGCAGTAGGGGTTAGCTCTAGTGGCAGTAGGGGGTTAGCTCTAGTGGCAGTAGGGGTTAGCTCTAGTGACAGTAGGGGGTTAGCTCTAGTGACAGTAGGGGTTAGCTCTAGTGCCAGTAGGGGTTAGCTCTAGTGGCAGTAGGGGTTAGCTCTAGTGGCAGTAGGGGTTAGCTCTAGTGGCAGGTAGGGGGTTAGCTCTAGTGGCAGTAGGTGTTAGCTCTAGTGGCAGTAGGGGTTAGCTCTAGTGGCAGTAGGGGGTTAGCTCTAGTGGCAGTAGGGGGTTAGCTCTAGTGGCAAGGTCTAGCTCTAGTGGCAGTAGGGGGTTAGCTCTAGTTGCAGTAGGGGGTTAGCTCTAGTGGCAGTAGGGGTTAGCTCTAGTGGCAGTAGGGGGTTAGCTCTAGTGGCAGTATGGGGTTAGCTCTAGTGGCAGTAGGGGGTTAGCTCTAGTGGCAGTAGGGGGTTAGCTCTAGTGGCAGTAGGGGGTTAGCTCTAGTGGCAGTAGGGGGGTTAGCTCTAGTGGCAGTAGGGGGTTAGCTCTAGTGGCAGTAGGGGTTAGCTCTAGTGGCAGTAGGGGGTTAGCTCTAGTGGCAGTAGGGGTTAGCTCTAGATGACAGTAGGGG
>NC_140165.1:243870234-243872734 GCF_963971535.1 Notolepis coatsorum
TGTGTGTGTAGGTAGTGTGTGTGTGTGTGTTTGCGTGTGTGTGTGTGTGTGTGAGTGTGTGTGTGTGTGTACCTTATGCGTATGAGCTTTAGGTGAAGTGGCTTCAGGGAGAGGCAGCTTTACAGCTGACAGTGACAAGTCATTTGGCCTCGAGCCCCTGAGGTCTCGCCACTGTCCTTGAAACTGGATCGACAGGATATGTCTGCCTGTCTCTTCAGTGTGCGCGCACATGTGTGGTGTGTGTGTGTGTGTGCGTGTGTGTGTGTTGTATGTCGTTTCTTTTATGTGTCCTGGATTGCTGCCCAATATTTGGACAGTATTTTACTGTCAAGTGGTCCGTACCGGCGTCTCCCGTTCCCTGCAGGGCCCCGGTTCACACGTACGCAGCCTCCATCTGAGGTTACACGTACGCAGCCTCCATCTGAGGTTACATCTGGGGCTCAGAAAGCGGCTCTCTCTGCAGCCTCCTGGAGGAGCCGCTCGGACCGTACGGACTGATGTCTGTGCAGAACCTGTCACCAGAGCGTCCTCCTTCTCACGTTCCTCCACTGGAGAGAGAGAGAGGGGGGGGGGGGGGGTTCTCAACACATCCTCACCTGTGTGACGCAACTAATCCTAGAGAACCTATCACGGTCGCTGTCGCCCAGCGGGCCACAGTGTCATCCAGGAAATGCTAACTGCTAATGTGAAACTTGTATTATAAGCTGATACATCTACCGATCTATGCATGTAAACGTTTTTTCCCCCAGCGAATTTACATTTCGATCTTACGTCACGCTTCTGGAAAGGAATCCCAACCCGAGCACGGCACAAGAGCAAAATGGCCGCCGTGTGAATAGGGTCAATTAATAGTTGAGATGGTGACTTGTGTTTGTTTTTTTTGGGGGGGGGGGGGGGGGGGGGGGACCGGTGTCTGGCCGGTGCAGAGACACGGAGCCTCGTCCACCACATGTTAATTCAGTTTAGGACGTCCAACTGTGGGACCCTTAAACATTTACTACCAGGCATTTACTGGAGCATCGACAAAAACACGAGAGACTCTTGTTTGATCATCGCCACAGTCAAACCGTGCCCGTGTGTGTGTGTGCGTGTGTGTCCATGTATGAGCATGTGTGTGTGTGTGCATGTGTGTCCATGTATGAGCACATGTGTGTGCATGTGTGTGTGTGTGTGTGCGTGTGTCCATGAATGAGCACATGTGTGTGTGTGTGTGTGTGTGTGTGTGTGTGTGTGTGTGTGTGTGTGTGTGTGTGTGTGTGCACCAGGCCTCATAAAGCAGAGGGCTCGTCTTTTTCCAAGCACTCACAAATAATCCCCACAATTAGCCACAAAGGCTGCAGAGAGCTTTGATCGCCCGGAGACAATATGGTCCTCCTCAAAGATACTCTCCTCCGTCGCTATCTCTTCTCCCAGACGCACTTTAGCAAACTGATACTACGCCCTGCTTCTTTTTAAGAGGGTGGGAAGGATAACGCATTGGATATGTATACAGATCTTTCTTCTTGTTTTTTTCTCTCTTCACAAGGATGACACATGGGCCTTTTTAATGTTTGGCAGAGTCCGGGGGTTGCGATTACAACACATTAGGCCGTTTGTTTATGGGGTCGATTTACTGATGAGATGCAGGGGCCACACAGATATTAGAGAGGGGGGGGGGGGGGGAGAGGAGGAGATGAAAGAGGAGGCTCAGAGAGAGGGAGAGAGAGAGAGAGAGAGAGAGAGAGAGAGAGAGAGATGGGGGCAGATAGAGAAACTCACAGTGTAACAGTATATAAAGTGAGGGAGGCGGAGACGCCGTGTTCATGCGTGTTGTCGTGCACGTGCATTTGGTGTCACGCTTTGGTAGAGCATGTGTGTCATAGAGTGTTGGAGAGGAGTGTGATCGTCTGGTAATCAGAAGATTCACGGTTTTGATTCTGGCTCCTCCTCCTCGCAGCTTGTCGACGTGTCCTTGAGCAAGACACTGGACCCCTAACCGCTCCCGATGAGCAGGTCGGCACCTCGCGTGGTCGCCTCCGCCGTCGATGTGTGAGTGAATGTGTGAGTGAATGTCTGTGAAAACGTGAGGCTCGAGTTGTAAAGCGCTTTGGATAAAAGCTGTTATATAAATACAGTCCATTTCAGATGTCTGTGTATCTTGTTTCCCCACGTCTTGAATCGATTTGCCCGAGGACTGCGTAACACATAGAGCTGCTATAAAAGACGTGTATATAAAAAAAAGAATTGCATATAAAACTGCAGTTTTGCTTCAGTTTATTGCCTGTGATTTGTCCCTCCTAAATAGTAGGAAGCAGAATACCAATGCTGGTGTGGAGGTCAGTCTTCTTGGCGCGGCGCGGCGCTTCCCACAGCTATCCCATGTTCGCAGAAGACCCCTCGCATCCAGAGGCCTGCGTCGGGGGGGTGCAGGAGCCACACAGGGCTGGGGGAGCGGACGGCACACTGCGGCAATAGTCTGGAGGCTTTTCCTTTTCTACATATAATGCAAAGAACACAACTG
>NC_140165.1:243882734-243901759 GCF_963971535.1 Notolepis coatsorum
CAATGCAATTTGAAATATTATTATAGAATATAGAATATGAGATGCTTATAAATTACCTTATTATAGCCAATTCGCACATTTATATATATATACATATATTATCTTTCAAATGCCCAAGTTCAATTTGGATTTAGTATCACCAGGCATGCATAAGAACAGATAATGAAATCTACTGTAATCTACTGTACTTTAAAATTTTCCCCACAGTGCAACCGTTTTGAAACTAATTTCAGATCTAATTGTTCCTACATGTTAACAATAGGGAAGAGAAACTAACTGTGTTTTAAAATGTGTCAAAAACTTTACTTTTTGTGGCTTATTATCCCGAATAATAACAGTTATTTAAATAATTCATACAGAGCTCTGAACCTTAAACCCCATATAATATTCCAGGAAGTGTAGTTCAGAAAAATTCCAACGCTGATCGACAGCTATGCACCCCCCCTACAAAATGGCCACAAAAAGACTACAATTCCCACGGTTCAAAATTTCCAAAATGGTCGCCCTCGCGACTAGACTTCATAAAATCAAAAAGTTAAATCTATCTAAAGGCACTTTTAACCTATTGCTAAACTAACGTATTGATGATAATATACATTCTACATGCTTTTGTGACATGTTAGTGATGTTAATACTTGAAAACGTTTGATATTAAAATCGTAAAATGTATGCAACACTCTGAAAAATATTGATTTATGACCAGATGCCATTTTGGGACCGGATCTGGTCCCGTCGGGTGAAACAGGCTAAAGGGCCAACCACGTATATATACGTGATAAGCGTGTTTTTGCTTTTATTGCATTTTAATAACCTACTCAATGTCACGGAGCGGCACTGCAGATATACCCTACTTTTGGGATTCGGAAAAGTGCATTACCGGCCAGATCCTGGTAGTGGCGCTGTCTCGAGAATGGAGTACTCCTTGTTTTCAGACCGGATGTTATTTGTTTTTCATTCTGGCCTACTTTTTCTGTTAGCCTGAAGCTATGCCTTCATCAGATCGCATGGAATAGTTTTTGCGACACCGAATTCAGTATGCAGTAAAGGAATATAGCATCAGCCAATGGACATATCGATCTACCAGATGGCGATCAATAACTGGGAAATCATTTTTGGGATCCAACCGGCCACAGGTGAGAGCTATTTGACGTAAATTACAGCCCTTTATCCAACCCTCTCATCATTGTATGAGGCTTCAATAACGAATGCCGTTATTGGTAATCAATAATCAGAAACGACTTCCCCTGCCCCCCCCCTTTCATGCATTCATGGTGGAACATGATATCGATCATATGCATTTATATTTTTATCTCTAGCTTGTGTAGGGCCGAAATGCCAATCAATTTAACTTTATTAGCTTAGCGCCCTGTAACTCATTTTGCAGGAATTAGCCTAGACCAATCCGATATAATGTTCATATTCACGACGCTATAAAATGGGAGCGTATTGATGAAAAAAAAATTCTTTATGGCATATTGAAGGGAAGGTTTATACTGTCAATTGACAATGACAATAGACACATAGCAATCATTTAAAATATAGATTTAGCTCTACAAACAACCTCACGCATAGTTAAACCTTGTTATGAGAAGCTGGCCTTATAGAGTGGGGCCCGTCTAATCCCAGTGGCCGTCAATGTGTTAAGGGGATGCAGACCAGAGAAAGACGTTTGTTTTGTTTACATCAGGGTCCCCCATTTTCAATTCATAGTGAGCTATGGGAGCTACATCACAGCAGGGTAAAGGAGTAGAGATGAACTTAGGATCCCTCCTCGGCTGACGGTATGTCTGTCTATATACTGTATGTCAGTTCATTTGACTTACTGAGACCTAAACATAACATTCTACGTTCCCTAAACATAACATTCTATGTTTCCTAAACACAACATAACATAGTTGTCAAACACTGGTCGTCTTTGTCAAAAACCTCAACAGAGAGTCCGCTTTACGGAAACGCTGACGTCTCGAACGTTGAATTTGTTATTTTGTTTAATTCAACATTTCAGCAGACAGGCTCTCTGGTGAGGTTTTGACAACCGTGAACCGTTTGAACAACTTCAGTGGTGAGTGTTCGACAAATAAGTTGCCTGAATTGAATGTCTAGGGCAGGCAATACAGTATGCATCTGAGTAAGTCAAATGAAATGACATACAGTAATATGCTGTCGCCCCGAGGGATGTTGACCCTTTCACTGCCACATGACAAAGGGTTAAGTTCATCTCACCCCCCCCCCCCCCCCCCCCCCCCTAAACGTGTCTAACGTGGCACGGCGTAGCATTGCAGCGGCTCAGGAGGTGGTCATCTGGTAATCTGAAGGTTCCCGGTTCAAAGTGTCCTTGAGCAAGACACGTGTAAACCCCCTAGCCGCTCCCGATGAGCAGGTCGGCACCTCACACGGTCGCCTCCGCCAGTCGGTGTGTGAACGTGTGAGAATATAAGGGAATAAGTTGTAAAGCGCTTTGGAGAATAGCGCTATTTTAAATGTAGTCCATTTATTACCAGCGAGAGTTTGTCTTGGTGGAGGCTGGAGTCGGGGGGGGGGGAGTGAACGTAAGCCGGTGCATCGTCCCCCAACGTCGGCCAGAGTAAATACGTCCCTGTGTGTGTGTGTGTGTGTGTGTGTGTGTGTGTGTGTGTGTGGGTGTGGGTGTCTTTTTATTGCGCGTCTGCGACTGTCTGGTTGCACGTGTTGAACGCACGGTATCTGTGTGTTTATTGTCTCAAAGACCTGAACTGTGGTTGAACCTGGGTCAGGTCTGTCTTTTATGATGTGTCCCGTTTTCATTAATACTGCTCTGAGTCACGACCCCTGCACTCCCCTCCTCCCCCTCCTCCCCCTCCTCCCCCTCCTCCTCCTCCTCCTCCTCCTCCTCCCCAGACAATTAAAAGGCAGTGGCAGACAGTAACTGGTGATACCAGCTCGTATACCTGCCCTTGATCCAGACCAAACACAGCACCTGGGGGTAACAACAATGTTTACACCCCCCCCCCCCCCCCCCCCACACACACACACACACTGTCGCACGCATACACTCATACACTTAAGAACACATAATAATACACGTCAATACTATTACGCGAGGACACAGGCAAAGGCATATACTACTTACTGCAAGTGCTTACACACACTTAAGTACTCGTACACACAGACACACAGACACACACACACACACACACACAGACACACACACACACGTACGAGCACACAGTCATAGTGCACATGCTTGCACACATACTCATTAAATGCGTACTATCTGATCTTACTCATATCCGAGTCTCTGGAAGGCGTAACTGTATTCCGGTAAAGGCTGTTTGGAGAGGCTGATAAAGGACCAGCTTCCTAGGCCTCGTCCCACACGGTAAGCCACCGCGGGAGAGTGTACAAGCTGACCCTGGGTCAGGCCACGGGGCACCGTCCAGGAACATGTTCTCACTCACTTTCACATGCAATAAGAGTGGGTGGCTGGATGGAGCGCTTAGTAAATATTGGTTTAAACTCTGTTGTGTGTCTGGTCACTGAAGCAGCACGGTGATGATCAATAGTTGTGTCCGAGCTGCTGCTGTTTTTACTGTACATCAAAGGGTTTCAGTGGGAGTTATACCATACATTATACTGTAAGTTATACCATATTATAATATAAGTTATACCATACATTATACTGTCATATTATACTGTAAGTTATACCATATTATAATATAAGTTATACCATACATTATACTGTCATATTATACTGTAAGTTATACCGTATTATACTGTAAGTTATACCATATATTATACTGTAAGTTATACCATACATTATACTGTAAGTTATACCATACATTATACTGTAAGTTATACCATATTATACTGTAAGTTATACCATATTATACTGTAAGTTATACCATACATTATACTGTAAGTTATACCATACATTATACTGTAAGTTATACCATACATTATACTGTAAGTTATACCATATTATACTGCCATATTATACTGTACGTTATACCATATTATACTATAAGTTATACCATACATTATACTGTAAGTTATACCATATTATACTGTAAGTTATACCATATTATACTATAAGTTATACCATACATTATACTGTAAGTTATACCATACATTATACTGTAAGTTATACCATATTATACTGCCATATTATACTGTACGTTATACCATATTATACTATAAGTTATACCATACATTATACTGTAAGTTATACCATATTATACTGTAAGTTATAACACATTATACTGTAAGTTATACCATATTATACTGTAAGTTATACCATATTATACTGTAAGTTATACCATATTATACTGTAAGTTATACCATACATTATACTGTAAGTTATACCATATTATAATATGAATTATACCATATTATACTGTAAGTTATACCATATTATAATATAAACTATACCATATTATACTGTAAGTTATACCATATTATACTGTAAGTTATACCATATTATACTGTAAGTTATAACATATTATACTGTAAGTTATAACATATTATACTGTAAGTTATACCATACATTATACTGTAAGTTATAACACATTATACTGTAAGTTATAACATATTATACTGTAAGTTATAACATATTATACTGTAAGTTATAACATATTATACTGTAAGTTATACCATATTATACTGTAAGTTATACCATATTATACTGTAAGTTATAACACATTATACTGTAAGTTATAACATATGTTATACCATATTATACTGTAAGTTATACCATATTATACTGTAAGTTATACCGTATTATACTGTAAGTTATACCATATGTTATACTGTAAGTTATACCATATTATACTGTAAGTTATACCATATTATACTGTAAGTTATACCGTATTATACTATAAGTTATACCGTATTATACTATAAGTTATACCATACCTTATACTGTAAGTTATACCATATGTTATACTGTAAGTTATGCCATACTTTATACCATAAGTTA
Source organism: Notolepis coatsorum (assembly GCF_963971535.1). Classification (NCBI taxonomy): domain Eukaryota; kingdom Metazoa; phylum Chordata; class Actinopteri; order Aulopiformes; family Paralepididae; genus Notolepis; species Notolepis coatsorum. Next base: position 243,887,689 of record NC_140165.1, read on the forward strand.
TACCATAAGTTATACCATAAGTTATACTATACGTTATACTATACGTTATACCATACTTTATACCATAAGTTATACCATAATTATACCATACGTTATACCATACTTTATACCATAAGTTATACCATAAGTTATACCATAAGTTATACCATAAGTTATACCATACGTTATACTATACGTTATACGTATGTGATGGCGCCGCAACGAACGGCTGCCTGTCTGTGCGCTCCGTTGAGACTGTGCTTACTTTTGTTAATATTTATAGTTTTTAGAGTTTTGTTTGTACCAACTGTTGGTGCATTTAATGTATATGACCGTCAGTCACTCATAGACATTGGATTACGGGAAACTTACCAACTGGATTACTCACTGGACCAGCTTTCCGAACCGCAACAATGGCCTGAAGAAATTCTCCGGAGATTAGGACCAGATCCTTTGTTCCTTGATCCCAGGAAAAGAGGACCCAGACGACGAGGAAAGAGAGCTGGAGTCCGTAACAGGCTGAGAACCAGGCGGCACAGGACACCACTACCCAGTATATTGCTAGCCAATGTACAATCAATTGACAATAAACTGGATGACATTCGAGCAAGGATTCAATATCAAAGAGACGTTAGGGACTGCAACGTTCTCTGCTTCACTGAAACGTGGCTCACGCCGGAGGTCCCAGACCACGCAATTCAACCGGCCGATCACTTCTTTATCCATCGCAAGGATCGGACATCAGAGTCCGGTAAACAACGTGGAGGAGGTATTGCCTTCATGTTTAACAAAAATTGGAGCGATCCAACTAACGTGAAGGAATTATCCAACCACTGCTCCCCAGAACTGGAATATATAACCATCAAGTGTCGTCCTTTCTTCCTCCCGAGGGAGTTAACGGCGATCATCCTGATCGGAGTGTATATTCCACCGCAAGCCAGCAACAACGCCGCGCTCTCCAGACTCCACGACGAGGTAAATAGAATACAAGTGGCGAACGTTAACGCCGCCATTTTGGTGCTGGGCGATTTCAACAGCGCCAATCTGAGAAAGGTATTACCTGACTTCTATCAGCATGTGACTTGCAACACCAGAGGCGGTAACATCCTAGATCACTGTTACACGCAATTTAAAGGTGGCTACAAGGCTCATTCTGATAGTGGCTTTGGTAAATCAGATCACGCGTCAATCTTTCTTTCACCAAAGTACAAACAGAGAATTAAAAGTACTCCTGTAGTCTCGCGAGAGGTGCAGAAATGGGATTTGACGTCAGAGGAGACGCTCCGGTCTGTGTTTCACTGCACAGACTGGAATGTGTTCCGCGACACAGATAACATTAATGTCTACACGGAGACAGTGCTGGACTATGTTTGTACTAGGGTGGAAGAAACAATCCCCACTACCACAATGAGAGTTTACCCAAATCAAAAACCCTGGGTAGACAAATCCGTCCGTGAAGCTCTGAGAGAGCGCACCAAAGCATACAACGACGGCCTAGTGGCAGGCAACATGAATGACCACAAGGTGGCGCGATACAACGTAAGGCGGACAGTGTCAGAGGCCAAACGGCGCTACAGGGATAAAATTGAACTCCAGTTTGAACAAGCTGACTCTAGAGCTATGTGGCAGGGGCTCAAAACGATGACAGACTACAAAGGCGCCTCCCTCAAACTGAACAGTGACATCTCCTTAGCAAATGACCTCAATACCTTCTATGCGAGGTTTGATGCTGGTAATAACAACACCAGCTCACAAGCCACGGCAATGGGGGGGGGGGGGTCGGCTGCTGATGGAGGCGCAGTGTTCAGGGTAACAGAGCATGAGGTGAGGCGGACCTTTAAAAAAGTGAATATCAGGAAGGCAGCAGGTCCGGACGGCATCCCCGGCCGCGTCCTAAAAGTCTGTGCCGACCAACTGGCCCCAGTATTCACTGACATATTTAACCTGTCCTTAGAACAGGCTGTCATCCCCACCTGCCTGAAGAAGTCCACTATTATCCCTGTACCCAAAAAATCCAAGCCTGCTTGCCTCAACGACTACCGCCCTGTAGCTCTCACCTCCATAGCCATGAAGTGCTTTGAGAAGCTAGTAAAGGGCTACATCTGCTCCTCCCTCCCCATCAACATGGACCCCCTGCAATTTGCATACCGCCCCAACAGGTCCACGGAGGATGCCATAGCCCATGTGCTGCACACAGCAGCATCACACCTGGACAAGAGGCAGGGGAACTATGTGAGAATGCTATTCATCGACTACAGCTCGGCATTCAATACCATAGTCCCCTCCATACTCATAGCCAAGCTCAGGGACCTGGGCTTGGGCTATGACCTCTGCCAGTGGGTCTTTGACTTCCTGACTGGCAGACCCCAGGTGGTGAGAGCAGGCAACTGCACCTCCTCATCCATCACCCTCAACATAGGGGCCCCCCAGGGCTGTGTTCTGAGTCCCCTCCTCTACTCCCTGTACACACACGACTGTGTGGCTCAGCGGAGTAGCAATACAATCATCAAATTTGCTGACGACACAGTGGTGGTGGGCCTGATCTCTGCCAACGACGAGAGGGCCTACCTGGAAGAGGTCAAGGTCCTGGCGGGATGGTGTCAGGAAAACAGCCTCTCCCTGAACGTCAGCAAAACAAAGGAGATGATTGTGGACTTCAGGAGGTCGGGGGTCAAGGACTACAGCCCCCTCAGCATCGACGGGGCACCGGTTGAGAGAGTCAACAGCTTTAAGTACCTCGGAGCCTACATATCCGAGGACTTGACATGGACCACACACATTGACAGTGTTGTGAAGAAGGCACGACAACGCCTCTACTTCCTCAGGCGCCTAAGGAAGTTCCAAGTCAGTCAGAAGATCCTTAAGAACTTCTACTCATGTACAATAGAGAGCATCTTGACCGGCAACATCACCTCCTGGTTTGGGAATAGCACTGCACAAGACCGAAGCAGACTACAAAGAGTGACACGTTCAGCCGAACGCACAATTGGAGGGGGGCTCCCCACCCTCCAGAACATTTACAACAAGCGTTGCACGGGCAAGGCTAAGAGAATCATTAAAGACTCCAGTCACCCGAACAACTGCCTCTTTGAACTGCTGCGGTCAGGCAAGCGATACCGGAGTCTCAAGGCGAGCACAGAAAGACTCAGAAGAAGCTTCTATCCCCAGGCCATCAGGCTGCTAAACGAACAATGAATGAACACTACACAACAACAACCACCAAACGCACATAGCACACACATCCACACGCACACACTCACTTTAAACAAACACACTGTAGCACCCACTCCACACACTTTATAGCACACACCCACTTTAAACAAACACACTGTAGCACCCACTCCCCACACTTTATATTTATTGATGAAGGATTGCACTACAACTCGTACACCTTACTGTAAATTGTACCTAAAATTGTACCTCATCCCATTTCTGCTTTGCACTAGATAGTACTGTACATTAGTACACTGCATAGTATTGTATATTATATGGTAACTCAGAACATTGTACATATGTCTATACCGAACACTGTGACCTCATTTTTCTTCTTCTAAATTACATGCTATATTATGTTATTTGATACTATCTTGTCTAGCACAGTCTCTGGAGCGTAACAGTAAGAAGCATTTTGTATGAAAGTATTCTGTACTTCTGTATGACAACTATTAAAGAACTTGAACTTGAACTATACCATAAGTTATACCATAAGTTATACTATACGTTATACTATACGTTATACCATAAGTTATACCATAAGTTATACCATAAGTTATACTATACGTTATACTATATGTTATACCATAAGTTATACCATAAGTTATACCATAAGTTATACCATAAGTTATATAAGTTATACTATACGTTATACTATATGTTATACCATAAGTTATACCATAAGTTATACCATAAGTTATACCATAAGTTATACCCCCAGACCTAAAAACACACACATACATACAAACACACATTCTTATGTTTTCACGCTAAGGTTTGTCTTAAAATGGATGTGTCATGGATATATGTGGGGCTTCCTGTGTGTATGTGCGTGTCTGCCTGTCAGTCTGTCTGTGTCCATATGAATGTGTATATGTGTTCACGTGTGTGTGTGTGTGTGTGTGTGTGTGTGTGTGTGTGTGTGTGTGTGTGTGTGTGTGTGTGTGTGTGTGTGTGTGTGTGTGTGTGTTTAGCCAGTTCTGAGTAGATAATGGCCTTGGGAGGCTGAACCCCTGGTAGTGTAATGGAGACAGATAACCCAGCTGTACTGTAAACACCTGTCCATAGACTGTGATCCATCGTACACACACACGCTCTCTCACACACACACACACACACACACACACACACACACACACACACACACACACACACACACACACACACACACAGCCATGCTAAGGTGTTATGATCTGCTGACTTAATGCATGGGATTTTCTACCTCTCTTCATAGCTCAGCCACTTTCTCCTCTGTTTCTGTTTCTGATAGAGTTGTGCCCTTCCTGATGACTTGTCGTACAGAACTTGTAAGTCGCTTTGGATAAAAGCGTCAGCTAAATGACTAAATGTAAATGATAGTGGTTATGTTGTTTTGTTTTTTGTAAAGCTTATGACAAGACCAAGAGTTCCGACAAGGAAGTGAAATATAAAAAAAATATATATAAGATATATATAATATAATATAAATATAGGCTTGGTAGTTTTACATTTACATTTACATTTAGTCCTTTAGCTGATGCTTTTATCCAAAGCGACTTATAAGTTATGTACGACAAGTCATCAGGAAGGGCACAACTCTTATCAGCTGAGTAACAATGTTCATCAAAGTGTTGCGTGTTAGTTTATTAGGACAAGTGCATGACAGTAAGGTTAGTTAGGGTTCGATTTTATTTAATTTTTTAGATAATGGTTGGAGAAGTATTGGACCGGTTTCGGCTGTCCTAACTGGGGTGGGTAGTTCATTCCACCATTGTGGGGCAAGGACTGAGAATAGGCGACTTCTCTTTGATGACCCTCCCGGAGCTCGGATAGGAGTAGGTCTGAGGCGGCCAGAAGATGCAGAGCGTAGGGGTCTTGAGGGTGTGTAGTTAGAGACCATTGACCGGAGGTAGGCGGGAGCGGTTCCCTTTGCCGCACGGTATGCTAGGTCGAGGGCCTTGAAGCGGATACGTGCAGCAATGGGGAGCCAGTGCAGGTCCCTAAGAAGTGGGGTGACATGGGCTGACTTCGGTAGGTTTGAGATCAGGCGGGCCGCTGCGTTCTGAATGAGTTGAAGAGGCTTGGTGGCAGTGGCCGGGAGACCAGCGAGTAGTGCGTTGCAGTAGTCGAGGCGGGAGATGAGGCATTGAGCAAATAAATTACTCAACTACCAAGACCTGTTTCTTTGACCAACGTCATTTCACTGGTTATGTGGTTTGTGTCAGCTGAGCAGAGGCTCTTTGCTGGACCATGGCTAACAGCGGTCGGTGGCTAACAGCGGTCGGTGGCTAACAGCGGTCTGTGGCTAACAGCGGTCTGTGGCTAACAGTGGTCCGTGGCTAACAGCGGAGCAGTCCGTGGCTAACAGCGGTCGGTGGCTAACAGCGGTCTGTGGCTAACAGCGGTCTGTGGCTAACAGTGGTCCGTGGCTAACAGCGGAGCAGTCCGTGGCTAACAGCGGTCGGTGGCTAACAGCGGTCTGTGGCTAACAGCGGTCTGTGGCTAACAGCGGTCTGTGGCTAACAGTGGTCCGTGGCTAACAGCGGAGCAGTCCGTGGCTAACAGCGGTCTGTGGCTAACAGCGGTCTGTGGCTAACAGCGGTCTGTGGCTAACAGTGGTCCGTGGCTAACAGCGGAGCAGTCGGTGGCTAACAGCGGTCTGTGGCTAACAGCGGTCGGTGGCTAACAGCGGTCTGTGGCTAACAGCGGTCTGTGGCTAACAGCGGTCCGTGGCTAACAGCGGTCTGTGGCTAACAGCGGTCTGTGGCTAACAGCGGTCCGTGGCTAACAGCGGTCTGTGGCTAACAGCGGTCTGTGGCTAACCGCGGTCTGTGGCTAACAGCGGTCTGTGGCTAACAGCGGTCTGTGGCTAACAGCGGTCTGTGGCTAACATCGGTCCGTGGCTAACAGCGGTCCGTGGCTAACAGCGGTCCGTGGCTAACAGCGGTCTGTGGCTAACCGCGGTCTGTGGCTAACAGCGGTCTGTGGCTAACAGCGGTCCGTGGCTAACAGCGGTCTGTGGCTAACATCGGTCCGTGGCTAACAGCGGTCCGTGGCTAACAGCGGTCCGTGGCTAACATCGGTCCGTGGCTAACAGCGGTCCGTGGCTAACAGCGGTCCGTGGCTAACATCGGTCCGTGGCTAACAGCGGTCCGTGGCTAACAGCGGTCCGTGGCTAACAGCGGTCTGTGGCTAACAGCGGTCTGTGGCTAACAGCGGTCCGTGGCTAACAGCGGTCCGTGGCTAACAGCGGTCTGTGGCTAACAGCAGTCTGTGGCTAACATCGGTCCGTGGCTAACAGCGGTCCGTGGCTAACAGCGGTCCGTGGCTAACAGCGGTCTGTGGCTAACCAGTCGGTGGCTAACCGCAGCAAGCGCTTGAACATTTGGCTGAGCTTCACAAAGAAGATGGAATACAGCAAAACGCAACACCTGCAGCAAGAGTGTTTCATGCAGCAAGAAAGCAGCTTGAATATGACTACGCATTTGCTTCAACCCTTCATGCACCGTTTCACATGTGTTGTGGTACGATAATCCCAAATGTTCACAGAGCACCTCCAGTTAAACACCCCATTTAAATAAAACCTTCACCTTAGCTATGAAAGGGAAGATGAGCATAGAAAGGGTGGATGGATGTCACTGAGCAGTGATTTAAGGTGAGCATTCCTTAACAATTATCTTCTTCCTTGGGTAATAGATAAGCTAAATGCATTCTCACCCACAGCAATATTAATGCATTTAATAAGCCTCCTTTGATATATTCCCGTCATAATGCTTCAGAAACGGCAGTTAAGGGAAAAATATACATTCATGTCATGGTTCACAATTTACTGACTAGAGGCTAAATCTGCCAAGAATGAAAGGTGGAATAGTTTTAGTCCTTGATATTAAATCTTCTCCCCCAGTAAAAACATTAGAATCGGAACGGAGATTCGATAAGAACCGGATTCGATACGCAGAACCGGAACCGATCAAATCCAAACCATACACCAACCCTGCAGGAAGAAAACATCGGTACGAACATGTTTCACTGAGCTCCTCCTCAATGTCTTTCATTGAGGAGCACATGTGCTCCTTGGGACAAAAGTAACCGGCAAGCCTGATTCTATTCAGGCTTCTCTGTGAGAGGAGGGCTATTCAGCATGTGAGGCATAGTGGTGGTGAAGGGATGGTATAACATGCTGCAGGCTTCGTTCAGAGAGGAGAACGCACACGATAAGGAGCCTCTAGCATTATAAATGTAATGACCATTCATTCATTCATTCATTCATTCATCCATTCATTCATTCATTCATTCATTCATTCATTCATTCATTCATTCATTCATTCATTCATTCACCAGAGAGGATTTGCTCTCCTCACGAAAACGGATATGAACATACTGGTCCGTATTGTGAATGTGTCTGTGTGCATGCGAGTGCTCAATGTGTGTGTATGTGTGGTACGTGCCTTCGATGCAGATACGTGACTTCAGTGCAACGCGAGCCTCCTCCACACATAGTTCCCCTCTGTTCTCCTGCACTGTATTGTGTTCGGCCCTCTTCTGGTTCCCAGCGTGCAGACTGTACAATTATTGTGTTTCCGGATCTGGTGTTCATTTGGTGAAGCAACAGGCCCATGTGGTTTGATTGCATGTGCTACCGTGCAACTGAGATGGTATTGTGTGTGTGTGTGTGTGTGTGTGCATGCACAGTTGTTTCTGCGTGTGCATGCGTGCGTTTGTGTGTGTGCGTGTGTGTGTGTGTGCGTGCGTGTGGACGCCAGGCTGTCTCCAGTGGAGGAGGCCCAGTGTGTGTCAGCGTGGAGGCAGGAAGGGGAGCGCGGGGCGGCGGGGAGCGCTCCTCTATAAATCAGGCCAGATTAGAGAGGCCTCCACCGCCCCGCCGGCCGGCCTGGCCTCCTCTGCTTTGTGTCAGCGGCCTGCAGGACACACCAGGCCAGACGCACTGTGAGGCCCGGGGCTGCAGCCCAGCGTAGACACAGGCCTGTACTGTAGGTGACACGTCCAGGAGCTCTGCTGTAGGTCCACCGCCACACAGCAGAACCAGCACCGCCACACACCAGAACCAGCACCGCCACACAGCAGAACCAGCACCGCCACACAGCAGAACCAGCACCGCCACACAGCAGAACCAGCACCACCACACACCAGAACCAGCACCGCCACACACAGCAGAACCAGCACCGCCACACAGCAGAACCAGCACCGCCACACACCAGAACCAGCACCGCCACACACCAGAACCAGCACCGCCACACAGCAGAACCAGCACCGCCACACAGCAGAACCAGCACCGCCACACACCAGAACCAGCACCGTCACACACCAGAACCAGCACCGCCACACAGCAGAACCAGCACCGCCACACACCAGAACCAGCACCACCACACACAGCAGAACCAGCACTGCCACACAGCAGAACCAGCACCGCCACACACCACAACCAGCACCGCCACACAGCAGAACCAGCACCGCCACACAGCAGAACCAGCACCGCCACACAGCAGAACCAGCACCGCCACACAGCAGAACCAGCACCGCGACACAGCAGAACCAGCACCGCCACACACCAGAACCAGCACCGCCACACAGCAGAACCAGCACTGCCACACAGCAGAACCAGCACCGCCACACAGCAGAACCAGCACCGCCACACAGCAGAACCAGCACCGCCACACAGCAGAACCACAGTAAAAGGGTTGATATCTGCACATGGAAACACACGCACGGTGGGTAAACGCCAGCCTAAAATGGTGTCTGTCCCAGGGAAGCAACAGTCGTGATTGGAGGATCAAGAAAAAGAGGGCAGGGCTTGAGATTAACCTGTCAATGAACCTGATTGGATTACTCGATGAGCTTTGTCAGTTAGGTACAATACTATAGTAATGCAGATTAAGGTGGACCGTGTTCCTGGTCAAACCTTTATGCTGCTGAAGCTCAAGCGGTTCCAGAGCGTACGGTTCTGAAGCAGCAGGGTCCGTTACCAGACCCGTCTGTCCGTCAGAAGCCCCCTCTCCGACCCTAAAGTTGATCTGGGTTCAGTAAGTTAAGAGCTTTCCCACCGTCTCAAGTCCCAGCAGCCCCCCGAAGGCTCTGATAGGACGTTTTATGACCAGTTCACGCTCTCATTATTGATATACAGCGTGAGTGATTTATTCATCATGGATGTATTTATCCCCCTGGATGGTAATCCTTTCTTTTTTTACTTCTCTTTTTTTGTCACGACTCTCCGCGGTCGTAGCCGTATCTCGACCTCGGCTAAATCAAGGCTCTCGCGTGCACCGCGGGTCTGGATAAGACTCCTGATTCCCGGATACGGTTTTTAATGTCTCCATCCTTCATCCCTGACACCGAGAGTGATTATTTGTTATGTTTTCAGTAGCCCTATCGCGCGGCCAGCTCGGGTCACCCGTCCGCGTGGTTCTCCCCCCGAAACCCTCCGATGTAAAGTAATGGTTTTCGTGTTTTCCTTTCCTATTTTTGGGCAACGGAAAAGGCCCTGTGATATTATGTTATGGCCGCTCCAGCGCTCCGCTCGCTCTGTTCTCTCTCGCCGTCGTTTGGGATTTAATTGTGTTTTGACAAGTCTTTTCCATCGCCGGGCCCCAATTACAGCCTCCGAGTTCGGGGCTGGTAATGATAGTTGTTAATGGGGTGAAAAATGGCCGTGCATCTCTGACAGAAACCATAAGCAGATCCTTTGAAAGGCGAGGCGGGAGCCAAGCAAAGCACCAGGCAGCGCTGACCTCACTTTGCTCCTTCCTCCATCTGAAGGCCTTTATGTAGTATTTATGGCTCACGGCTTCTTCTCGACGGAGGCCTTCCACTGCGGCGTCGAAACGGGGGGGGGGCGTCCATTTTGTGTCAGTGTTAGAATAGCAGTACACAGTAGCAGACACGGGGCTACTGTACGGAAAGGCCATGGGAACGGCTCGCAGGGACCCGTCACACACACATGCCGAATGTCGTCGAAATTCTCACGCTTTTTCTTTTCCCCTCCTCTCCTCCCCCTCTCCTCCCCCTCCTCCTACGACGACTCCTTCTCGTCTTTGTCGAAGGGAAAGTATCGATCGGCGTCTTCCCAAAGTTATTTATAATTAAAGATAAACAGGGAATGCGCGGTTTCCCTGGGAGCTAGCTGCGCGGTGGCCTGCGAGTGTCATTGTTGTTGTTTTTGGTCACGTTCCCCCCCCCCCCCCCCCCTCTCTCTCTCTCTCTCTCTCTCCTCCTTCCTCTGAGTCGTGGGTGGAGAACCCGGAGGGAGGCGTCGGAGGGAGAGACGGAGTGAGGGATGAGGATAGGGGGGTTAAGGAATGACATGAGTGTCACCAGCGAGGGGGGGGACGGGGACGTGGGAAGTCCGGCTTTATCCTCGGCCAGCGCGGCCCGTCCTATTATTATCCCCCTGTGCGACAGCACTGACCAGAAAGGACCCTAAACACACACACTCACTCACTCCCCTCTCTCTCTCTCTCTCTCTCTCTCTCTCTCTCTATCTCTCTCTCTCTCTCTCTCACACTCCTATCTTTCTCTCTCTCTCACACTCCTCTCTCCCTCTCTCTCACACACTCCTTCTCTCTCTCTCTCTCTCTCTCTCTCTCTCTCTCTCTCTCTCTCTCTCTCTCTCTCTCTCTCTCTCTCTCTCTCTCTCTCACACACTCCTCTCTCTCTCTCTCTCTCTCTCTCTCTCTCTCTCTCTCTCTCTCTCTCTCTCTCTCTCTCTCTCTCTCTCACACACAGACCAGGCCATTCCCAAGTCTTATTTCTGCCGTGTTTTATGGAACGCTTAAATTTAGCCTTGGCAGCGAGTGCAGGCATAATAATCAAAGCACTTGTCACCAGTGGCTCCCAGCGCTAGGTGGTCTGGTGGAGGGTGGGGGGGGGGGGGGCTGCTCTTTAGGGAAACTGTCGCTGAGCGGAAGCCATTTTGGTTCTTTAACAGGGTGGCTCTGGGGCCTCCAGCTCCTTTACTCCCCTCTGTTGTTTCTCGGTGGTGTAATATCTGCGTTCGTTCAGGCAGACCCAGGACGAAAAGAGAACAAAGTCAAGTCAAGAATGAAAAGGAAAAAAGAGACAGAGACAGAAAAAGGACAGAACTAGCCAGGATACTTGAAAGGTGACGATGGAACATTCTGTATTCGTGGAAACAAGACGAGCCAGGAAGAGCCTGTCCACAGAGATGTCGTTTGATTAAAATCACACAAAACAGGCCGTCGCCTGGCGCCTCCCTCAGAACCCTAGTGAGAAAGTCCTCTGAAGTAAACTAAAAGTTTTTATGATTTGAACGGGATGATTTAGGGGCCGGTTCAGGACGTGTGACAGACGCCCTTGAGGCACCAAGTAGCCACAACTCGTAAAAAACCCGGCGCTCGCCCTCGTAAGCTAAGCCCACACCTCGCACTGGATTTTAATGTTACCTCACGGCGCGAAAGCCCCCAAGAGGTCAAAGGTGATGAAGTGCTAAAGCGGGGTTTGACACATGAGCACACATACGCACACGTGGGGCGCGCGCACACACACACGCATGCACACACACACACACACACACACACACACACACACTCAAACATACCGGAACACACACACACACACTTACATGTGCACTAAAACATACCGGAACACAGACACACACTTACATGTGCACTAAAACATACCGGAACACACACACACACACACACACACTGGCCCGTCCACCTGCAGGTCCGCTGAGTGTCGTTGGCCCCGGCCCCCCACAGAGTCAAACTGTCACCACATGGTGTTACACTAATTAGCCTGTGATTTGTGTGGCGGACCACCAGGACACTGTTTAAACACACTGTGAAGGTTCTATACGGGTGAGGCCAATTGGCAGCTAATCAATTTCTCTCTCTTTCTCTCTCTCTTCCATGTCGTCCATATGGTCTCATCTAATTCATCTTAACAGGTAAGTCTCTGTTTTCTTCAGTTTTGATGTCAGTCTTGTGCCTACTAACCAACATGTGTCCGTGCACACACACACACACACATCCACACACATGCACACATTTAGACTGCCTTTACATCATTTAATTTAATTTAATTTCAAACCTTTATTTAAACTCATAAGGCATTTTCATACATATAGACACAATAAATAAGAATAAACTATAGAAAACCAGCTAAGACGGTCACAAGTCGACACACAGTGGTCGGAGGTCATACTTTTAAACGCAGCACGAGAAGGAAGACGCTTCAGAGTCAGAGTCGGAGGGCGTTCCAGGTGTTGGAAGCTTCCAAGGAAAAAGCAGTGTTTCTAGTTCAGAGCAAACTCAAGGAACCCTAAGAAAGTAATTTGAACGTGTAGAATAAACGTCCAAGATTCCATTGCAACAGTGTTGTGATGTGAGATGGAAGTTTACCAATAAGAGCTTTAAAAATAAACAAATACCAATGATAATTACACAGTTTCAACCAGAGGAGGCCATCCAACCTTTTTCATAAAGGACACAGTATCATATCTGTCATGAAGGACACAGCGGTGGGTATCATATCTGTCACCAGTAATACATCTGAGGGCAGAGTGATAGACAAGTCCAGCCGCTTAAGAGTCAATAAGGCATCAGCCTCCTTTTAGCCAACAAAACTACACGTCGTCAATGGCAACACCACCAGGTCGGTCAGTGATTCCTAATTGGTGGGTTTTGAGCTCTGGTTTACCTCAACGTTTATCTCAAATGTCAGGAAGGTCCTTGACGACCAACATTTTTGGTGTTACATTTATTTTATTATACAAATTCACAATGAATGAGCTCACAATCAAACCTTCTCTGCAAGTGCAACATACAGTCTGGGGCCGATGTCCAACAGCTCATTGTGTGCGTCAGCCCTAACCCTCACACACACTGTCATTCTGAGATATCTCCCATCAATCTGTGCTTCTGTGTATTTGGCGGCACGATGGCACAGTGGTTAGAACTGTTGCCTCACGGCGAGAAGGTCCTGGGTTCGAACCCCGATGGGAGACCTTTCTGCATGGAGTTTTCATGTCACCCCCGCGTTCGCGTGGGTTTCCTCCGGGTACCACGGTCTCCTCCACACCAAGAAAGATACGCATGTTAGGCAGGATGATGGTCATTAACTAAATCTGGCACATTTACATTGATGTGGACACTGAACATGTTGATTCATGTGCACTGTCCCTGGGTAAAGATAAATAATAAATGTGAATGTAATACTTCCACAGAAGTGGGGCCCGGGCGCTGCCTGAAGCGAACTGGCTTCTACTTCAGTAGGGGCGCTTCATAACGGCTGAAGGGAAACGGAGAGTTATGAGAACTACCATGAAATGCTTGGTGGTTTTTGTTAGCATTTCTCACGAACAAGGACACATGGTGTCATAGATGCAGAACACACTCACTCCACTGTAAAGATGTGATGCGCAGACAAGAGGATATTTCACTGTATATTCTACCAGATTACCACCTGATAACATCTTTATATATTTAGCTAGCCAGCTATTCATAGTTCATTATTGAGTGGCTAGCAAAAATGCTAATGGCGATTAGCGCCATGCCAACGTTTATCTATTGCTGTTTTCAAATAGGCTGATGTTATGGCAAAGCTCCCATGTGTTGCTGGTGAATCTAGCTCAATGGCTTGCCACACAAAATGACTTGTCAGACACATTTCTACCCCATTTATTTGCATGCGTCGGATGGATTGTTGTGCTGGCTTGATAGACAACTCTCTCAGGGCTACGTGGTTTGCTAGCTGGCTGGTGTTGCTGTTGTTTTGAAGTGAAGCTGAAACCGACGGGCCGCCACTAGGGGACAGGACGGCTAACCGTGAGTGAGTGAGTGAGTGAGTGAGTGAGTGAGTGAGTGAGTGAGTGAGTGAGTGAGTGAATTACGGCATGACTGATTTAGCTAGTGAGATGCTAACT
>NC_140165.1:243901959-243947541 GCF_963971535.1 Notolepis coatsorum
TATCAGACCTCAGTTTGCTAATATCAAACCTCAGTTTGCTAATATCAGACCTTAGTTTGCTAATATCAGACCTCAGTTTGCTAATATCAGACCTCAGTTTGCTAATATCAAACCTCAGTTTGCTAATATCAGACCTTAGTTTGCTAATATCAGACCTCAGTTTGCTAATATCAAACCTCAGTTTGCTAATATCAAACCTCAGTTTGCTAATATCAAACCTCAGTTTGCTAATATCAGACCTCAGTTTGCTAATATCAGACCTCAGTTTGCTAATATCAAACCTAATCTTGCTAATATCAAACCTCATTTAGCTAATATCAAACCTAATCTTGCTAATATCAAACCTCATTTTGCTAATATCAAACCTAATCTTGCTAATATAAAACCTCATTTAGCTAATAACAGACCTAATTTAGCTAATATCAGACCTCATTGCTAGTATCAGACCTCATTTTGCTAATACCAGACCTCATTTAGCTAATATCAGAACTCATTTAGCTAATATCACACCTCATTTAGCTAATATCAAACCTAATCTTGCTAATATCAAACCTCATTTTGCTAATATCAAACCTCATTTAGCTAATAACAGACCTAATTTTGCTAATATCAAACCTCATTTAGCTAATAACAGACCTAATTTTGCTAATATCAGACCTCATTGCTAGTATCAGACATTTTGCTAATATGAGACCTAATCTTGCTAATATCAAACCTCATTTAGCTAATATCAGACCTCATTTAGCTAATATCAGACCTCATTTTGCTAATATCAGACCTCATTTAGCTAATATCAGACCTCATTTTGCTAATAGCAGACCTCATTTTGCTAATAGACCTCATTTTGCTAATATCAGACCTCATGTAGCTAATAACAGACCTCATTTAGCTAATAACAGACCTCATTTAGCTAATATCAGACCTCATTTTGCTAATATCAGACCTCATTTAGCTAATATCAGACCTCATTTTGCTAATATCAGACCTCATTTTGCTAATATCAGACCTCATTTTGCTAATATCAGACCTCATTTTGCTAATATCAGACCTCATTTTGCTAATAACAGACCTCATTTAGCTGATATCTTGTGGTTTATATTAAAATGCAGCCCTGCCCGGACACATGATTCAGCCGACCACAGCAGCAGCGCTCCAGCTGAACGCAGTCTTGAGAACACGTTACGCTTGCCCTCTGTCTTTCCCATGGCTCCACCGCGGATCTCGTTTTTTTTTACCGTTTGTTTTATTGCTATATCAATCAAAAGATTGATTTGGTTTAAGCTCATACTCAAAATCAGAACAGGACGAACTCCAACATCAAAACCCAAGCCGTAAGTTTGTATTACGTGGCAGCGTTTGGCTCGTGGGGTTTGTGTCTATGAAGTTTGTATAGGAAGTATAATGAAACTTTATGGTGAGTAACATTAAAATAGACAGAATAAAAGTAATTGACCAAAATAAGCAACCGGCTTCCAAGAAATGCAGCTGACATCCAAAATAAGCAGTCGAACACGGTGGTTTGAATTACTGTGTGTGTGCCTGTGTGCCGTTTTAAAAACTCTGAAAAAAACAAAACATATAGTTTAATAATCTGCAGGAGAAGTGCCATAAAGCAGTCCGTCCGCAATGAGTGAGCACCACTATACCCCCACAAAGCATTTGGTAGTCCAGTTCATGCGAGGCAGATGTGTGTGTGTGTGTGTGTGTGTGTGTGTGTGTGTATGTGTGTGTGTGTGTGTGTGTGTGTGTGTGTGTTTGGGGACACAGACCAGGAGCACGGGGCCCAGGAGGAGTGCCAGGCTCTCCACACTCACCAGCTTAGGAGGGCAAGGGACGAGCGGGGATTGGGTTTAGGCGTCAGGCGACAGGTGCCAGCAGGACCGGCTAGTCCCCTGCGACACACACACACACACACACACACACACACACACACACACACACACACACACACACACACACACAGAATCTGGCCATGCCCTAATCCCTAGCCAGCTGTTGCAGTTGCTAGCCCAATCAGTCTAAAGTGTCGAGCGCTGGTGACGCTTTTGTGTGTGTGTGTGTGTGTGTGTATATATGTGCACGTGTTTGTCTGTGTATGTGCACGTGTTTGTGTGTGTGTGTGTGTGTGTGTGTTATGAGGGTGGGGGACAGGTGGCTACCGGTTCAGGTAGCTGCCACACATGCCCGTTGCCACGACGATCCTAAACATGTGGAACTGGACCCCAGTCCACTCGATGACGGCTCGGGCGCCCAGTCTGATAGATTCACAACACATGTTCCAGCAGCACTGTCAGCACACACACACACACACACACACACGCACACACACACACACACACACACACACACACACACACACACACACACACACACACACACACACACACACACACACACACACACACACACACGTTCATTATCTCCCCCCTGGCTTAGAAGGGCCCATTCCTATCACAGACAGGCCCAAAGGCCATAAGAGGTGAGACAGGGCAGACACACACCCCCCCCCCCCCCCCCCCCCTTTACTCTCCTTTGAGCCTGCCCATCCCTGTGTGACCCCATAGACATGGGGTAATCCATCAGGAGCAGAAGGGGGGGGGGGTTTGGCTGTGGGAACGCTCCCAGCAGGAGCGGTGCAGGATGTTGTGTCTGGGTTCGGGGTGGATCCCCGGAGGGTTCAGGGGTCGCGTCATCGCCGGGGTCTCTCCGCGTCCAGATCGTCGGTGCCCTCAGGGTGGTTCCAGGGAGGTGGCTGGACCCACTGCCTCTGCCCCGCCGGGGAAGGCTCTGTCCGGGCCTTGCCCTCAGCCACACAGGACCTCAGAACTCCACACAGGACCTCAGAACTCCACACAGGACCTCAGAACTCCACTCAGGACATCAGAACTCCACACAGGACCTCAGAACTCCACACAGGACCTCAGAACTCCACTCAGGACATCAGAACTCCACACAGGACCTCAGAACTCCACTCAGGACATCAGAACTCCACACAGGACCTCAGAACTCCACACAGGACCTCAGAACTCCACACAGGACCTCAGAACTCCACACAGGACCTCAGAACTCCACTCAGGACATCAGAACTCCACTCAGGACATCAGAACTCCACACAGGACATCAGAACTCCACTCAGGACATCAGAACTCCACTCAGGACATCAGAACTCCACTCAGGACATCAGAACTCCACTCAGGACATCAGAACTCCACTCAGGACATCAGAACTCCACACAGGACCTCAGAACTCCACATAGCACCTCAGAACCCCACACCAGCACGTGGTTATATGCATGAGATCTCTGTGGCTCTGTGGTGGAATTCCCGTTATTTGTTGGCTAAACTGGACCATAGGAATGTCCTCAAAAGGAAAATCATCCTGTTTATTTCTGGCAATTTTATTTGTTTGTTGAATCTGAAAATATTACTATTATGAATACAAGCGCATTGCACCAACGTCCGTAGAGAGTTGACTCGGTACAAGAATGGAGTGGGCCTTGTTAAAAGACTGCACTTTTTCTTGTAACAAGACAATAATAGACCATGTATCCATACAGTGATGAAACATGGCTGCTTCAGGCTGCCTGCCGTCCCACAGAACCTTCTAGCAGCGCCAACGCTGGCACCACAGAACCTTCTAGCAGCGCCAACGCTGGCACCACAGAACCTTCTAGCAGTGCCAACGCTGGCACCACAGAACCTTCTAGCAGCGCTGACACCAGAGAACCTTCTAGCAGCGCGCTGGCACCAGAGAACCTTCTAGCAGCGCTGGCACCACAGAACCTTCTAGCAGCGCTGGCACCAGAGAACCTTCTAGCAGCGCTGGCACCAGAGAACCTTCTAGCAGCGCTGGCACCACAGAACCTTCTAGCAGCGCTGGCACCAGAGAACCTTCTAGCAGCGCTGGCACCACAGAACCTTCTAGCAGCGCTGGCACCAGAGAACCTTCTAGCAGCGCTGGCACCACAGAACCTTCTAGCAGCGCTGGTACCAGAGAACCTTCTAGCAGCGCTGGCACCAGAGAACCTTCTAGCAGCGCTGGTACCAGAGAACCTTCTAGCAGCGCTGGCACCACAGAACCTTCTAGCAGCGCTGGCACCACAGAACCTTCTAGCAGCGCTGGCACCACAGAACCTTCTAGCAGCGCTGGCACCAGAGAACCTTCTAGCAGCGCTGGTACCAGAGAACCTTCTAGCAGCGCTGGCACCACAGAACCTTCTAGCAGCGCTGGCACCAGAGAACCTTCTAGCAGCGCTGGTACCAGAGAACCTTCTAGCAGCGCTGGCACCACAGAACCTTCTAGCAGCGCTGGCACCACAGAACCTTCTAGCAGCGCTGGCACCACAGAACCTTCTAGCAGCGCTGGCACCAGAGAACCTTCTAGCAGCGCTGGCACCACAGAACCTTCTAGCAGCGCTGGCACCACAGAACCTTCTAGCAGCGCTGGTACCAGAGAACCTTCTAGCAGCGCTGGCACCAGAGAACCTTCTAGCAGCGCTGGCACCACAGAACCTTCTAGCAGCGCTGGCACCACAGAACCTTCTAGCAGCGCTGGCACCACAGAACCTTCTAGCAGCGCTGGTACCAGAGAACCTTCTAGCAGCGCTGGCACCAGAGAACCTTCTAGCAGCGCTGGTACCAGAGAACCTTCTAGCAGCGCTGGCACCACAGAACCTTCTAGCAGCGCTGGCACCAGAGAACCTTCTAGCAGCGCTGGCACCACAGAACCTTCTAGCAGCGCTGGCACCACAGAACCTTCTAGCAGCGCTGGCACCACAGAACCTTCTAGCAGCGCTGGCACCACAGAACCTTCTAGCAGCGCTGGCACCAGAGAACCTTCTAGCAGCGCTGGCACCACAGAACCTTCTAGCAGCGCTGGCACCACAGAACCTTCTAGCAGCGCTGGCACCACAGAACCTTCTAGCAGCGCTGGCACCACAGAACCTTCTAGCAGCGCTGGTACCAGAGAACCTTCTAGCAGCGCTGGCACCAGAGAACCTTCTAGCAGCGCTGGCACCAGAGAACCTTCTAGCAGCGCTGGCACCACAGAACCTTCTAGCAGCGCTGGCACCACAGAACCTTCTAGCAGCGCTGGCACCACAGAACCTTCTAGCAGCGCTGGCACCACAGAACCTTCTAGCAGCGCTGACACCAGAGAACCTTCTAGCAGCGCTGGCACCACAGAACCTTCACATGGCTGCCGGCCCACATAACCTTCTAGCAGCACCAGAGAACCTTCACATGGCTGCTTCAGGCTGCCACACCACAGAACCTTTTAGCTGCACCAGAGAACCTTCACATGGCTGCTTCAGGCTGCCACACCAGAGAACCTTTTAGCTGCACCAGAGAACCTTCACATGGCTGCTTCAGGCTGCCACACCAGAGAACCTTCTAGCAGCACCAGAGAACCTTCACATGGCTGCTTCAGGCTGCCACACCACAGAACCTTCTAGCTGCACCAGAGAACCTTCACATGGCTGCTTCAGGCTGCCACACCAGAGAACCTTCTAGCAGCACCAGAGAACCTTCACATGGCTGCTTCAGGCTGCCACACCACGGAACAAGCTAGGAGCTCTGGCACCAGAGAACCTTCACATCAAACGGACGCTCAGAGAGCTGGAATATGCTGAGCAGGAAGCACATTAGTTAGGTATTCTGGTATAGATCCAGACAGAGTCCGCTAACTCATGAAATCAAATCCAATGTCTCCAGGACGCCTGTCTCTAAAACAGCTCAAGGCGCTTGCTCAAGCAGGGGCAGGGGAAAAAGGTCCATTAATGGGATCTCTTCAGTCTCTTTGTACGAGTGTCAGGAAAAAGCAAATGCAAGTTGTGTGATGATTCAGCTTAATCTGATCATGTATAACCAGCTCAACCAGACAATTTCCAAGAAGTGTAGCGTCATCCCACTTTTGACGTGTGGAATATTTATCTTCAATGTGAAGAAACGGATTTCATGTTAAATTTGGTTAAAAATGGTTCATTTGGTTCAAAAGAAAAAAGAAAGCGAGGAAGCTTCCTTCCTCGTTTTTTTCCTCCCTATGCCAGAGAGTGCCAATCAGATGACATCATCATCAAGTGCCAATCAGATGACATCATCATCAAGTGCCAATCAGATGACATCATCATCGCTGTGCGTCTCTCGATGATAACTGAGATAATTGATCATTCGCATTAAAATTATGCCTCTGTAAATGTCGTTATGCTTATTGCGCCGAGATCGGGAGACACAGCACCGCCGGGAACATGTCACCAGATTCTACTGACCGCCTTCTTCCACACACGACGCCGCGTTGCGAATACGATACGTGTTTGGGGGCCACATCAATAAGATGTGTTAATGCGATACGCTCTGCACTCACTGCATTACCCAGAGCCCGCCCTCCGGGGGGTCGATAGGGGGGCCGGCGATGCTCCCCAGATAGTGATTGCAATAAAAGACTAAAGGAAACACGCAAGACTCCCATATCAATATTGGGAGGGAGGGAAAAAAACATAGATACTTCAATGAAGTTGTTCAAATTTCACATTGACTTTCTCGGTGGACGCAGCCTATAGGGAATGATGCCGGCTAACTAGCCCCGGAGTAGGGAGTATATCTAATATCAATGCTTTTAGGCCCATATGGAGAGGCTCCTCATAATCAATGCTGTTTGACATTCAGAAGCAATTAGCGGGGTAATATTTGCAATATTAATATACTCAGCTGTGGGTTTGTGGTAATTCCAGCTGCTGATAGCGGCGCACTTCCTCAGTGCTGCGTTTGTCGGCAGATCGGAACAACAACAGCGATGGACTTCAAGGGCATTTGGCATTTACATACATGTACACACGTACAGGCCTACGCACACGTTACATGTATGTACACTACACACGTACAGGCCTACGCACATATGTTACATGTATGTACACTACACACGTACAGGCCTACGCACACATGTTACATGCATGTACACTACACATGTACAGGCCTACACACACATGTTACATGTATGTACACTACACATGTACAGGTCTACACACACATGTTACATGTATGTTCACTACACATGTACAGGCCTACACACATGTTACATGTATGTACACTACACACGTACAGGCCTACACACACATGTATGTACACACGTACAGGCCTACACACATGTATGTACACACGTACAGGCCTACACACATGTATGTACACACGTACAGGCCTACACACACATGTATGTACACACATACAGGCCTACACACACATGTATGTACACACGTACAGGCCTACACACATGTATGTACACACGTACAGGCCTACACACATGTATGTACACACATACAGGCCTACACACATGTATGTACACACGTACAGGCCTACACACACATGTATGTACACACGTACAGGCCTACACACATGTATGTACACACGTACAGGCCTACACACATGTATGTACACACGTACAGGCCTACACACATGTATGTACACACATACAGGCCTACACACATACAGGCCTACACACACATGTGTGTACACACCTACAGGCCTACACACATGTATGTACACACGTACAGGCCTACACACATACAGGTCTACACACACATGTATGTACACACATACAGGCCTACACACATGTATGTACACACGTACAGGCCTACACACATGTATGTACACACATACAGGCCTACACACACATGTATGTACACACGTACAGGCCTACACACATGTATGTACACACGTACAGGCCTACACACATACAGGCCTACACACACATGTATGTACACACGTACAGGCCTACACACATACAGGCCTACACACACATGTATGTACACACGTACAGGCCTACACACACATGTATGTACACACATACAGGCCTACACACATGTATGTACACACGTACAGGCCTACACACATACAGGCCTACACACACATGTATGTACACACATACAGGCCTACACACATGTATGTACACACGTACATGCCTACACACATGTATGTACACACGTACAGGCCTACACACATACAGGCCTACACACACATGTATGTACACACATACAGGCCTACACACATACAGGCCTACACACACATGTATGTACACACCTACAGGCCTACACACATGTATGTACACACGTACAGGCCTACACACATACAGGCCTACACACACATGTATGTACACACATACAGGCCTACACACATGTATGTACACACATACAGGCCTACACACATGTATGTACACACATACAGGCCTACACACATGTATGTACACACATACAGGCCTACACACATGTATGTACACACGTACAGGCCTACACACATGTATGTACACACGTACAGGCCTACACACATACAGGCCTACACACACATGTATGTACACACGTACAGGCCTACACACACATGTATGTACACACGTACATGCCTACACACATGTATGTACACACGTACAGGCCTACACACACATGTATGTACACACGTACAGGCCTACACACATACAGGCCTACACACACATGTATGTACACACGTACAGGCCTACACACATACAGGCCTACACACACATGTATGTACACACGTACAGGCCTACACACACATGTATGTACACACGTACATGCCTACACACACATGTATGTACACACGTACATGCCTACACACATGTATGTACACACATACAGGCCTACACACATGTATGTACACACGTACAGGCCTACACACATGTATGTACACACATACAGGCCTACACACATGTATGTACACACGTACAGGCCTACACACATGTATGTACACACATACAGGCCTACACACATGTATGTACACACGTACAGGCCTACACACATGTATGTACACACATACAGGCCTACACACATACAGGCCTACACACACATGTATGTACACACATACAGGCCTACACACACATGTATGTACACATGTACAGGCCTACACACATGTATGTACACACATACAGGCCTACACACACATGTATGTACACACGTACAGGCCTACACACTTTCTTTAAGAAATACCATTTTGACAATGAATTTAATGAAATAGGTAATATTCATATGAGATTTCCATATTATCCAATTTTCGTTCAATCTTTATTTCAACTTGAAAATGCATTGAGGTTCAAGCCCCCATGTCCAATGACGTTGAGTAATACAAACATAATAATACATACATGATAAATAAATAAATACAATACATATACAATAAACAATCCAATATACAATAAGTGCAATCATAATAGTTTATACAATCAACTAAAACAATTGTATATTATGGTGGAATGGTTGTTGATGAAGGATTTAAACTGACCAAAGGAGACCAAAGTATTGAGTCGTATGATGTTCCACGCGTCAGGGGCACAGCGGCTGAACGTTCAGTACAAACTCCAGGTGCTCTGAGTGTGGGAGCCGGTCACTGGGTCGTGTGCCATAGGGGGTCCAGACGTCCACTCCAGCAGAGAAGTGAGATATATTGGGCAATCTCAGAATTTTTATATCTCCAAGCTTTATATTTCCACATTATTATTACCACATGAAAGGAAGTTCATTGTGAGTTATATCTGCACGTTAGTAGGCTACCAATTAGACTGTGCTTTTGCAACACAAATGTGCATCTATCTCCACAACTCACAGTGCAGACGTATCACAGAAGATACTTGCGATGGTTGACTCACCAGTTTAATGGTGTTCCAGCGTGAGGCTGTTTAGCTGCTGATGCCCTCGACTCGCTTCACAACCAGGCAAGCTGCAGCGGTTCAGAGTCATGAGCTGGTTTGAACATGGATCCTCCTACTGTACTCTAAGTCACTGTGTAAACGGCAGACTCTAAATATTTTGCTATTCTGGCTTAACAGAGGAGGTGTGGCTTGTTATTCTTATGATTTTTTATCATGTCTATTTTATTATTCTATTTTATTATTTGTATTTTTTGCACAATCAAGGCGGGCATGGCCACCTTCATTTCACTACATGTCTCGTGTACAGTATGTGACAAATAAATCTCTTGAATCTTGAATCTTGAGAGAGCCAGCAGCATCAGAGGAAGCACAAATCACTATATACAGCTAGGGCCGGTGGTTTTGTATGCAAATGTATCTTTTATTTATTTTTTTTTTTTTGTATTTTTTAGCATTTTTACAGCTTTATTGGTCACGCAGGACCGACAGAGGAGAGGGCGAACGGGAGGAGAGGTGGGGAGGACATGCGACAAATAACGACGGGAGCTGGGATCGAACCCGGGTCGGCCGCGTAGGTGCGCGAGGCACTATGGTATGCGCCACGAGGGCGCCCCAACAAATGTATCTTTATGAAGTCAAATAGTATTAACTTTTGAACTGTGCTCTGCCAGCCCTAATACACACATTTTTGATAGATTGAAATCTTTATTTATACTCAGGTGAGCTCTGAGGTGAGGCCACCTCATTTACAGAACTGCCGAGTGTACAACAAGATAAAACAACAAAACAATGTGCAGTGCAATCAGTTAAAAACAGTTACTTACAACATGAATAATTTAGAAATGAAATCAGAGATTTAAATTCCCTACGGGAAGGAAGAACCTCCAACTTTAACTTTGATTTAATGTCATTCCAGGACTTTGGGGGCTGCATGAGAGAATGCTGCCCTGCCGAGTCCTGTACTAGTCTGTGGTATTTTAAATGTGATCCAGTTACTAGATCGTGTTTGATGGGCTGGAGCATTCCTGTCCAACAGGGCAGCTATATACGGTGGCTGTTTGCCGGTCAATGCCTTGAAAATGTACAAGAGCCAATGCTGCCAGGGATGGCCAACCAACCTTACTGTAAAGGATACAATGGTGTGTATCATACCTATACCTAAGTGCAGAGTGGAACACAGAGTCCAAGGGTTTCAGGGTGGAAGCTGAAGCATGATGATAAATGACATCTCCATAATCAAGAACAGATACAAATATTGACTCAACAACTCTTTTCCGACAGAATTGAGGGAATCTTGAGCGATTTCTGTACAGAAAGCCAACCTTTTGGCGCAGCTTAGACGCAAGTTTCTCAGTATGAAATTTAAAGGTTAATTTTTCGTCTATCCACAGGCCCAGATATTTATATTCCATGACTCTGCTCATTTGTGTACCATTTAGTGATGATATCTGTAACTATTGTAATCTAAATGTTTTGCCCTGGAAAATGTCATGAATTTTGTTTTATTAGAATTACGAACAAGCTTAAGTTGATGTAGTGCATCTTGCAAAGCAATAGAAGAGAGCTACAAATTTTCAGTAGCTAACTGCACAGAATCCGCCATATGGATTCACATACTGTACACATACAGTACATACTACGCTGCCCTGCAGAAGCTAACCGCAGTAACTATGCAAACAGTGAAACTGAGAAAAATGGCTTCTTTGACTATCCAGTGATTTTGTAGTTACTGCAATTCTTTATACCCCTTTTTCTCTAAAAACAGAGAAACGTTGAGCTCTGAAACTCACAAGATGAAATAGATATTGAGTTCAAGTTCAACTTCAATTACAACAACATTTTGAAAACATTTTCTGCGGTTAGCTTCTGCAGGCCAGTGTACATCATCCATCCCCCAAACCAGTCAGATAAAGCGTGTTTGAGTTTGACTATTACCTTATTAAGACATAACAAAAGAAACCTTTTCCATAACGCAGCATGTAGATGCCTTGTGGTGAGTGGAGAGCGGTAAAGAAGGCAGAGGATCCTAACAGGATACTGTGTGGCTTTGTGGGATGGGGAGGCGGGTGGGATGGGGAGGCGGGGGGGATGGGGAGGCGGGTGGGATGGGGAGGGGGGGGGGGGGTTGTGGGGGTTGAGGGTGTATAGTGGCGTCAACGCTCAATGCCGATCTGGTATCTGGAGCCACTGTCAGTCCTTACCACCCCAACACACACACACATCACACACACACACACACACACACACACACACACACATACACACAGACTGGAAGTGTATCGCTTTGCACATTGAGATTCTGCTGCGGTTATCGGACTGTTCAGACGTGTGCGTGCGCACGTATGTGTGTGTGTGTTCAGACGAGTGTGTGTGTGCGTCTCGTGAGGAGGGTGGCGGGGGTCCGGCTGGCGTGAACCAGAGACCCCCCGAGTGCTCGTTGTGCTAATAAAACAGCAGCTCTATGGGACACTCGACACCCTCCATCAAACTCCATTACATTACCGAAATATTACACCTCCCCCCCGAGTCAAGGGCCCGTGCTGATGCATTTACATGTCAAAGGTGCCTGTGTGTGTGTGTGTGTGTGTGAGTGTGTGCACATGCTCAATGTATGTGTCCGAGTGTATTAGAGTGTGTATGTGAGCATGTGCGTTAATGTGTGTGTGTGTGTGTGTGTGTGTGTGTGTGTGTGTGTGTGTGTGTGTGTGTGTGTGTGTGTGTGTGTGTGTGTGTGTGTGTGTGTGTGTGTGTGTGTGTGTGTGCATGTAGGTGTGCGTCGCCACGAATAGTCCAATGTGTGTTTACCTCCGGTGTTGTCGCTAGGCCTGACAGCGCCTTCACAATACGCTGTCTCTATGTCTGCTCTCTAAGTGCTGGCGGACATATTGATTCTGCCCATCCGACACCCGGCCAGGGAGGATATCATGATCTGTGAAGTTCCTGGTGTCTCTCTGGTGTCTCTCCCTGGTGTCTCTGCCTCCTGGTGTCTCTGTCTCTCTGGTGTCTCTCTCTGGTGTCTCTGTCTCTCTGGTGTCTCTGTCTCTCTGGTGTCTCTCTCTGGTGTCTCTGCCTCCTGGTGTCTCTCTCTGGTGTCTCTCTCTGGTGTCTCTCTCTGGTGTCTCTGTCTCCTAGTGTCTCTCTCTGGTGTCTCTGCCTCCTGGTGTCTCTCTCTGGTGTCTCTCTCTGGTGTCTCTCTCTGGTGTCTCTGTCTCCTGGTGTCTCTCTCTGGTGTCTCTGTCTCCTGGTGTCTCTCTCTGGTGTCTCTGTCTCCTGGTGTCTCTGTCTCCTGGTGTCTCTGTCTCCTG
Source organism: Notolepis coatsorum (assembly GCF_963971535.1). Lineage (NCBI taxonomy): Eukaryota > Metazoa > Chordata > Actinopteri > Aulopiformes > Paralepididae > Notolepis > Notolepis coatsorum. The sequence goes on from NC_140165.1 coordinate 243,914,907, forward strand.
GTGTCTCTGTCTCCTGGTGTCTCTGTCTCCTGGTGTCTCTGTCTCCTGGTGTCTCTGTCTCCTGGTGTCTCTGCCTCCTGGTGTCTCTCTCTGGTGTCTCTGTCTCCTGGTGTCTCTGTCTCCTGGTGTCTCTCTCTGGTGTCTCTGTCTCCTGGTGTCTCTCTCTGGTGTCTCTCTCTGGTGTCTCTGCCTCCTGGTGTCTCTGTCTCCTGGTGTCTCTGTCTCTCTGGTGTCTCTGTCTCTCTGGTGTCTCTCTCTAGTGTCTCTGTCTCCTGGTGTCTCTGTCTCTCTGGTGTCTCTGTCTCTCTGGTGTCTCTCTCTGGTGTCTCTGTCTCTCTGGTGTCTCTGTCTCTCTGGTGTCTCTCTCTGGTGTCTCTGTCTCCTGGTGTCTCTGTCTCTCTGGTGTCTCTGTCTCTCTGGTGTCTCTCTCTGGTGTCTCTGTCTCCTGGTGTCTCTGTCTCCTGGTGTCTCTGTCTCCTGGTGTCTCTCTCTGGTGTCTCTGTCTCCTGGTGTCTCTGCCTCCTGGTGTCTCTGTCTCCTGGTGTCTCTGTCTCCTGGTGTCTCTGTCTCCTGGTGTCTCTGTCTCCTGGTGTCTCTCTCTGGTGTCTCTGTCTCCTGGTGTCTCTGCCTCCTGGTGTCTCTGTCTCCTGGTGTCTCTGTCTCCTGGTGTCTCTGTCTCCTGGTGTCTCTGTCTCCTGGTGTCTCTGTCTCCTGGTGTCTCTGTCTCCTGGTGTCTCTGTCTCCTGGTGTCTCTCTCTGGTGTCTCTGTCTCCTGGTGTCTGTCTCCTGGTGTCTCTGTCTCCTGGTGTCTCTGTCTCCTGGTGTCTCTGTCTCCTGGTGTCTCTGTCTCCTGGTGTCTCTGTCTCTCTGGTGTCTCTGTCTCCTGGTGTCTCTGTCTCCTGGGCCCTCATGCATCAACGTGTTCTACGCACAGATCTGTGCTTACCCTGTGCGTACGATCATTTCTAAGCAAAGAGTGGGATTCATCAACTTCAACTTGAACTTGACTTTGTGCGTACATCTACGCACTTTTCAGACCTGGCGTACCTAGCTCCCAGTGGTAGAATATATTATTACAACAAGGAAATGAGCTTCTGTGCATAATAACACTGGATGTTCTGTATGAACCGTAGTTCATTATAGTTCATTGTAAGATAGCAACAGTAGTGTAATTATGGTCAAAACCCTATAAATAGCATTTGGAATAATAGATCTTTCTCTCAGAATGAATGCAGCATGTCATATATGTTACGATGAATTGAAAATGGGGGACCCTGATGTAAACAAGACGAAAGTCTTTCTCTGGTCTGCATCCCCTTAACAATTGTATGTATTGAGCTGTACTGTACTGTACCCATTCTGCAATCTGTTAATAAAGTTTTCATTCATTCATTCATTCATGGTTTATATAGCGTTATCGGAATATACGGGGTGTAGGCTACTGACTGACTGCGCTCCGCGTAGCTTGATTGATTGATTGATTGAAAAGTTTATTAACAGATTGCAGAATGGGTACAGTACAGTACAGCTCAGTACATACAATTGTTAATTGGGGATGCAGACCAACTTTCGTCTTGTTTACATCAGGGTCCCCCATTTTCAATTCATCATAAATCATAAAGCTCAACTCGTTATTATTTTGCGCACAGACCGCCGAAACACGGGAACGTTTTGATTATATTTAAAAGGCTTTACGTTAAACGAAACAAGTGGAATTTCGAAGCTGTAAGCAGAATAAGTCATATGAATATAGTGTTCTTCCCCCTTTTTACTGTACAAGAAAGAATAGAAAACGCATTGCAATGACACCATGCAGATAGTGGACAGACTATATGATGGGATTCAAGTTCATGTATTGAAAGGCAGGATACATCATACATGCAGTGAGATTCATTGTTCTATGCTCTCGTATTATATTGTTTATATAGGCTACCCAATACTGACATCAAAATAGATTGTAGTATGCCTCTAGAAATCATATGCAGCAGGTAGAAAATTGACGGGAGATCCATCGCGATTTGGAATAGAATTGAGGAGAACTTTAATCCGTGGGTATTAATCAAACAACACGGGAAAAGGCAGTCATATTCCAGCGCGGTCTTTATTAGCCGACAACAAAATAGATGCCTCTAAAAATCATATAGCCAATCGAACACAACTAATAAAGGCATTCATACAGCACGGTTATAATGACACACAACCAGCGCCAAACAGTGGTCAACGAACGGTCTTTATTAGTATTTTGAGCTGTCCAGGCAGAATTGCAGCAATGGTTTTAGGGAGCCGTTGATATCTGACATCACCGTTTACAAGTCCGCCTTTTATTTATCCCATAAATCATAATACGCGATAGTGTCTTCTTGGTTCGACAGCAGTGAATTCTCCGTGGAGTTTCTCGGAGTCCCGCTCGGGTCGGTCCATTATTTCACATCCCATGGGGGGTGTTTCCTCATTTTCATGACCATATATGGATAATCATGCACGAGCATTGACGGTAGAACAAAGTGGTATTCATCAACACGGAGGACCATAGAGCCTGCGTACGCACGTGTGATGAATGCCGACTTCCCTGTGCGTACGCTAGTTCTACATTCCGTGCTTACGTGTGGAAGTAGGTCAAGTTCAAAGTCCACGTTGATGCATGAGGGCCCTGGTGTCTCTCCCTGATGGTGTCTCTCCCTGGTGTATCTGTCTCTCTGGTGTCTCTGTCTCCTGGTGTCTCTCCCTGATGGTGTCTCTCCCTGGTGTCTCTGTCTCCTGGTGTCTCTCTCTGGTGTCTCTGTCTCCTGGTGTCTCTGTCTCCTGGTGTCTCTCTCTGGTGTCTCTGTCTCCTGGTGTCTCTCCCTGGTGTCTCTGTCTCCTGGTGTCTCTCTCTGGTGTCTCTGTCTCCTGGTGTCTCTGCCTGGTGTCTCTGTCTCTCTGGTGTCTCTCTCTGGTGTCTCTGTCTCCTGGTGTCTCTGTCTCCTGGTGTCTCTGTCTCCTGGTGTCTCTGTCTCCTGGTGTCTCTGCCTCCTGGTGTCTCTGTCTCCTGGTGTCTCTGTCTCCTGGTGTCTCTGTCTCCTGGTGTCTCTGTCTCCTGGTGTCTCTGTCTCCTGGTGTCTCTCTCTGGTGTCTCTGTCTCCTGGTGTCTCTGTCTCCTGGTGTCTCTGTCTCCTGGTGTCTCTGTCTCCTGGTGTCTCTCCCTGGTGTCTCTGTCTCTCTGGTGTCTCTGTCTCCTGGTGTCTCTGTCTCCTGGTGTCTCTGTCTCCTGGTGTCTCTCCCTGGTGTCTCTGTCTCTCTGGTGTCTCTGTCTCCTGGTGTCTCTCCCTGGTGTCTCTGTCTCCTGGTGTCTCTGTCTCCTGGTGTCTCTGTCTCCTGGTGTCTCTGTCTCCTGGTGTCTCTGTCTCCTGGTGTCTCTGCCTCCTGGTGTCTCTCTCTGGTGTCTCTGTCTCCTGGTGTCTCTGTCTCCTGGTGTCTCTCTCTGGTGTCTCTGTCTCCTGGTGTCTCTCTCTGGTGTCTCTCTCTGGTGTCTCTGCCTCCTGGTGTCTCTGTCTCCTGGTGTCTCTGTCTCTCTGGTGTCTCTGTCTCTCTGGTGTCTCTCTCTGGTGTCTCTGTCTCCTGGTGTCTCTGTCTCTCTGGTGTCTCTGTCTCTCTGGTGTCTCTCTCTGGTGTCTCTGTCTCTCTGGTGTCTCTGTCTCTCTGGTGTCTCTCTCTGGTGTCTCTGTCTCCTGGTGTCTCTGTCTCTCTGGTGTCTCTGTCTCTCTGGTGTCTCTCTCTGGTGTCTCTGTCTCCTGGTGTCTCTGTCTCCTGGTGTCTCTGTCTCCTGGTGTCTCTCTCTGGTGTCTCTGTCTCCTGGTGTATCTGCCTCCTGGTGTCTCTGTCTCCTGGTGTCTCTGTCTCCTGGTGTCTCTGTCTCTCTGGTGTCTCTGTCTCCTGGTGTCTCTGCCTCCTGGTGTCTCTGTCTCCTGGTGTCTCTGTCTCCTGGTGTCTCTGTCTCCTGGTGTCTCTGTCTCCTGGTGTCTCTGTCTCCTGGTGTCTCTGTCTCCTGGTGTCTCTGTCTCCTGGTGTCTCTCTCTGGTGTCTCTGTCTCCTGGTGTCTGTCTCCTGGTGTCTCTGTCTCCTGGTGTCTCTGTCTCCTGGTGTCTCTGTCTCCTGGTGTCTCTGTCTCCTGGTGTCTCTGTCTCTCTGGTGTCTCTGTCTCCTGGTGTCTCTGTCTCCTGGTGTCTCTCCCTGATGGTGTCTCTCCCTGGTGTATCTGTCTCTCTGGTGTCTCTGTCTCCTGGTGTCTCTCCCTGATGGTGTCTCTCCCTGGTGTCTCTGTCTCCTGGTGTCTCTCTCTGGTGTCTCTGTCTCCTGGTGTCTCTGTCTCCTGGTGTCTCTCTCTGGTGTCTCTGTCTCCTGGTGTCTCTCCCTGGTGTCTCTGTCTCCTGGTGTCTCTCTCTGGTGTCTCTGTCTCCTGGTGTCTCTGCCTGGTGTCTCTGTCTCTCTGGTGTCTCTCTCTGGTGTCTCTGTCTCCTGGTGTCTCTGTCTCCTGGTGTCTCTGTCTCCTGGTGTCTCTGTCTCCTGGTGTCTCTGCCTCCTGGTGTCTCTGTCTCCTGGTGTCTCTGTCTCCTGGTGTCTCTGTCTCCTGGTGTCTCTGTCTCCTGGTGTCTCTGTCTCCTGGTGTCTCTCTCTGGTGTCTCTGTCTCCTGGTGTCTCTGTCTCCTGGTGTCTCTGTCTCCTGGTGTCTCTGTCTCCTGGTGTCTCTCCCTGGTGTCTCTGTCTCTCTGGTGTCTCTGTCTCCTGGTGTCTCTGTCTCCTGGTGTCTCTGTCTCCTGGTGTCTCTCCTGGTGTCTCTGTCTCTCTGGTGTCTCTGTCTCCTGGTGTCTCTCCCTGGTGTCTCTGTCTCCTGGTGTCTCTGTCTCCTGGTGTCTCTGTCTCCTGGTGTCTCTGTCTCCTGGTGTCTCTCTGGTGTATCTGCCTCCTGGTGTCTCTCTCTGGTGTCTCTCCCTGGTGTCTCCCACATGCACACCTCCCTCCTCCACGGAGCGCCACCATGCGCTGCTAGGTGGGAGCGCTGGAGCGGTCAAGCTTGCGGCAGCTCGCCTCCCTTAGATTTCCACGGTCGCACCTAGAAAGATGTTGCACTCTTTTCGACGTGCGCACTGGACCGGAAAGCAGTGAGTTTTGTAAACAAGGAAGTTCACGCAGAGGGAGGGAGGGAGGGAGGAGGGAGGGAGGGAGGGAGAGAGAGAGTGAGGTGGGGAGAGAGGGAGGGAGAGAGAGAGTGAGGTGGGGAGAGAGAGAGAGAGTGAGGTGGGGAGAGAGGGAGGGGAGAGGAGGAAGAGAAGGGGAGAGAGAGGGAGAGGGAGGGAGAGAGAGAGAGAAGTGGGGGGGAGAGAGAGAAAGAGAGAGGGGGGAAGTGAGATAGAGAGTTTGATTTGATTGATTGATTGATTGATTGATTGAAAACTTTATTAACAGATTGCGGAATGTGTATAATACAGTACAGCTCAATACAAAACAACTGCTAAGAGGATGCAGACCAGAAAAAGACTTGTGTCTTGTTTACATCGGGGTCCCCCATTTTCAATTCAGAAAGAGGGAGGAGAGAGAGAGAGTGGAGGAAGAGAGATGGCCAGGAAGGAGGAGTGCTACATGTTTTCTAGGAATTACCTCTTTGTTAGAGCGACCAGTAGATAATTATTGGGTAGGTTTCTTCTATATAATTATATGGTTTATAGTGTTGGAACTTTTTAAGACGTCCTTCTGGCTAGTTTTGATGTGTTTTGGTATTGTGTTGCACACAACAGCAATGTGTTGTCGATTGGACATTTTACAGTTACGTACCATTTGGACGTAGTATGGGAAGAGGGACTGCTCTTTATACATAGTATAATCACTGAGGTGTAATCGACCTGTCTCAAGCCCCGCCCCCCTTTCCTTCATCCTCCAATCACAACCGCTGCTTCCCTTGGACAAACGAAAGTTGTGATTGGAGGATATAGGAAAGAGGGCGGGGCTTGAGATAAATTCTCAGCTTCACTTTTGGAATTCTTCTCCCCTCCGTTTCTTTAAGCAGTCCTTTAGAATAAACATTTTCACGAACCTTGACCTTAACTTAAGAACCCTGACCAAAACCCTGCCATAATATCTTCAGATTTATGTGTGTGTGTGTGTGTGTGTGTGTGTGTGTGTGTGTGTGTGTGTGTGTGTGTGTGTGTGTGTGTGTGTGTGTGTGTGTGTGTGTGTGTGTGTGTGTGTGTTGTGTGTGTGTGTGTGTGCACCACACGTACTTGTATCAGTGTGTTTGTGTATCAGTGTGCCTGTGTGCGTGTGAGTTTGACCTCCTCCTCCTCCTCCTCCATCATGCCTCCTCCTCCTCCTCCATGCCTCCTCCTCCTCCTCCTCCATGCCTCCTCCCCCTCCTCCACCTCCTCCTCCCTCCTCCTCCTCCTCCTCCTCCTCCCCCTCCTCCTCCTCCTCCTCCTCCTCCTCCTCCTCCTCCTCCTCCTCCTCCTCCTCCTCCATGCCTCCCACTTGCAGGAGGGATGTGCAGGGGAGGTGGGGGGGCTGTAGGAGGAGAGGAGAGGGCAGTCATGGGTGAGTGCGGCTCAGATCTAGTCAGTCCGGTGATTTAAGGGTTCTCCTCCTCCGCTAGCGTCCTCCAGCAGGGTCACGGCCCCCCCCGCTTTCATCTCTCATTAGGGGGCAACCAAAGCACCCTGCCCACATCAAACACTGCACCACCGCGGCTGTGGAAACACCAGGAGGGGAACACGGCACGCCAGGGCTGAAATCAGCTGTAATGGCTGCTGTAACCAGAGAGGAGAGAAAGGGAATGGAGAGGGAGGACAACAAGGGCTGTGGAAACTGGAGCACAAGTGTTTTAAATACAAGCTGTGGATATAGGTCCTGTTGTATTATGCTGGTGAAACAAGAGTGAAGGAAACAATAACACAGAGAGAGAGAGAGAGAGAGAGAGAGAGAGAGAGAGAGAGAGGGAGAGGGAGAGGGAGAGAGAAGGGAGAGGGAGGGAGAGAGAGAGAGAGAGAACGACAGAGAGAGAGGGAGAGAGAGAGAGGGAGAAGGAAAAAGGGAGGGTTGGAGAGAGAGGGAGAGGTACAGACATGACGAGCAAACAACAACATTGAGCCAGAGACTAAGCTCAGCACTCCACTCCCCTGGCCTGCTCTAATCCCTGTGTCCCATCACCCCTGAGCCCTGTGTCTCCATCACCCATCACCCTGTGTCCCCATCACCCTGTGTCTCCATCACCCATCACCCTGTGTCCCCATCACCCTGTGTCCCCATCACCCTGTGTCCCCATCACCCTGTGTCCCCATCACCCTGTGTCCCCATCACCCTGTGTCTCCATCACCCTGTGTCTCCATCACCCTGTGTCCCCATCACCCTGTGTCCCCATCACCCTGTGTCCCCATCACCCCTGTGTCCCCATCACCCTGTGTCCCCATCACCCTGTGTCCCCATCACCCTGTGTCCATCACCCTGTGTCTCCATCACCCTGTGTCTCCATCACCCTGTGTCTCCATCACCCATCACCCTGTGTCCCCATCACCCTGGTCTCCATCACCCTGTGTCTCCATCACCCATCACCCTGTGTCCCCATCACCCTGTGTCCCCATCACCCTGTGTCCCCATCACCCTGTGTCTCCATCACCCTGTGTCTCCATCACCCTGTGTCTCCATCACCCATCACCTGTGTCCCATCACCCTGTGTCCCCATCACCCTGTGTCTCCATCACCCTGTGTCTCCATCCACCCTGTGTCTCCATCACCCATCACCCTGTGTCCCCATCACCCTGTGTCCCATCACCCTGTGTCCCCCATCACCCTGTGTCTCCATCACCCTGAGCCATGTGTCTACATCACCCTGAGCCCTGTGTCTACATCACCCTGAGCCCTGTGTCCCCATCACCCTGAGCCCTGTGTCCCATCACCCTGAGCCCTGTGTCCCCATCACCCTGAGCCCTGTGTCCCCATCACCCTGAGCCATGTGTCTACATCACCCTGAGCCCTGTGTCTCCATCACCCTGAGCCCTGTGGCCCATCACCCTGTGTCCCCATCACCCATCACCCTGTGTCCCCATCACCCTGTGTCTCCATCACCCTGTGTCTCCATCACCCTGTGTCTCCATCACCCTGAGCCCTGTGTCCCCATCACCCTGTGTCCCCATCACCCTGAGCCATGTGTCTACATCACCCTGAGCCATGTGTCTACATCACCCTGAGCCATGTGTCTACATCACCCTGAGCCTGTGTCTCATCACCCTGAGCCCTGTGGCCCCATCACCCTGAGCCCTGTGTCTCCATCACCCTGTGTCTCCATCACCCTGAGCCCTGTGTCTCCATCACCCTGTGTCTCCATCACCCTGTGTCTCCATCACCTGTGTCTCCATCACCCTGAGCCCTGTGTCTCCATCACCCTGTGTCTCCATCACCCTGAGCCCTGTGTCTCCATCACCCTGTGTCTCCATCACCCTGAGCCCTGTGTCTCCATCACCCTGTGTCTCCATCACCCTGAGCCCTGTGTCTCCATCACCCTGAGCCTGCGTCTCCATCACCCTGGCCCTGTGTCTCCATCACCCTGTGTCTCCATCACCCTGAGCCCTGCGTCTCCATCACCCTGAGCCCTGTGTCTCCATCACCCCTGTGTCTCCATCACCCTGTGTCTCCATCACCCTGTGTCCCCATCACACTGTCTCAGAGCAAGGCGAGGCCCTGTGTCCCCATCACACTGCGAGGCCTGGTCCATCGATTCGTCCCAAACAGATGCATCCGCTCATCTGGGACACAAACACTATTAGTGCAAACTAGTGGCAGACTGGCTGTTTACTGCTTGTTATCCAGATGGCTACAACAAACACACACGGCTCAGCCATGCATCATGTCACAGTGAGACGACGTACGGTTATTATTCAACATGATTTAAGTCGGCATTTCCGCCTCCCTGTGTGCACTGGACCATTTCTATTTTATTTAATCATATGTTTCTTGCTATCGTCAAAGAAGATAGGGCACGGGGCATCTACTGGCCATCATAAACAATATTCCAGTACAGTGTGTGTGTGTGGGTGTGTGTGTGTGTGTGTGCGTCTGTGCGTGTGGGTGTTACTCTTGGTTTGTTGTTTTGTGGTTCTTGGAATCCAAACCCCAGAGGTCCTGCTGATAGTGTCCCATTCTACCAACCGCTGGATATTTTCACATGACAACTCTGCAGACGAAAACATCACATGAAAACCAACGCAACACACGAGTGTTTACCACGAAACTGCCGGTAAGAGGCGGGAAGCTTTTGCCCCCCCCCCCGTGGTGCCAAACGAGGTTAGCCGGGTTAAGAAATCTTAGCGGGCCGACTAAAGCCTTTTTGGAGTATCTCCTTAATAATCTGTCCCACACACCCATCAGCGCCAGATTTAGGCCGATTTTACCACGCCTGATAATGCCCCCGCCGGATCTGTCAAAATACACAACACAGCTACACACACACACACACACACACACACACACACACAGGAGCACAGGAGCACAATAACTCATCTACAGACACAAACACACACACTGGAGCACAGACGGAAGCTGGGAGTGTTACAAGTTGTAGGAGTAGGACCCAAACACAGGACAAGTACAAGGTGTCGTTTCCAGGGTGTTCATTAAAGGAAGGGAACAACACAACAGGAACTAAAGAAGGAAGGTGACTTGCCGAGCTGACCAACCTGGACAGAAACTACTAGAGCAAGAGAGAGAGGAAACAAAAACTACTGAAGGGCAAGAGATAGAGGTATCAGAAACTACTAGAGCAAGAGAGAGAGGAAACAAACTACTGAAGAGCAAGAGAGAGAGGAAACAGAAACTACTAGAGCAAGAGAGAGAGGAAACAAACTACTGAAGAGCAAGAGATAGAGGAAACAAACTACTGAAGAGCAAGAGAGAGAGGAAACAAAAACTACTGAGAGCAAGAGAGAGAGGAAACAAACCCTACTAAAGAGAAAGGAGATAGAGGAAACAAACGTACTAAAGGGCAAGAGATAGAGGAAACAAAAACTACTGAAGAGAAAGAGATAGAGGAAACAAAAACTACTGAAGAGAAAGTGATAGAGGAAACAAAAACTACTGAAGAGAAAGAGATAGAGGAAACAAAAACTACTGAAGAGAAGAGATAGAGGAAACAAAAACTACTGAAGAGAAAGAGATAGAGAAACAAAACTACTGAAGAGCAAGAGATAGAGGAAACAAACTACTGAAGAGCAAGAGATAGAGGAAACAAAAACTACTGAAGAGAAAGAGAGAGAGGAAACAAACTACTGAAGAGCAAGAGAGAGGAAACAAAAACTACTGAAGAGAAAGAGATAGAGGAAACAAACTACTGAAGAGAAAGAGATAGAGGAAACAAAAACTACTGAAGAGCAAGAGAGAGAGGAAACAAAAACTACTAAAGAGAAAGAGATAGAGGAAACAAACTACTGAAGAGCAAGAGATAGAGGAAACAAAAACTACTGAAGAGAAAGAGATAGAGGAAACAAAAACTACTGAAGAGCAAGAGATAGAGGAAACAAAAACTACTGAAGAGCAAGAGAGAGAGGAAACAAACCCTACTAAAGAGAAAGAGATAGAGGAAACAAACGACTGAAGAGCAAGAGAGAGAGGAAACAAACGACTGAAGAGCAAGAGAGAGAGGAAACAAACGACTGAAGAGCAAGAGATAGAGGAAACAAACCTACTAAAGAGAAAGAGATAGAGGAAACAAACGACTGAAGAGCAAGAGAGAGAGGAAACAACTAAGGAACAAGACAGGGAACACAATACACAACCGAGACGAGAAAAGCAACATAATACAAAGAACTGGACCTGAAGAGAGGAACATAACAAGTAAACAACTAGACTAGGGAGCGAGAGAAAGAGAGGAGATAGAGAGAGAAGGAAAAAAGGAGGGCGGGAGGGAGGGAGGGAGGGAGGGAGGGAGGGAGGGAGGGAGGGAGGGAGGGATCGATGGGGAGAGAGAGAAAGAGATAGTTACCATCCAGCAGGCTTCAGATTATGCTGGTTATTGGCACTCTGGGTTCATCCCTCCTCCCTTTCTCACTTCTGTCATGTCCTTCCTTCCTTCCTTCTTTCCTTCCTTCTCTCCTTCCTTCTTTCTTTTTCTCCTTCATTCTCTCCTTTCTTCTTTTCTTCTCTCCTCCTTTCCTTCCTTCTCTCCTTCCTTCTTTCCTTTTCTCCTTCATTCTCTCCTTTCTTCCTTTCTTCTCTCCTCCTTTCCTTTCTTCTGTCCTTCCTTCCTTCCTTCCCTCCTTCCTTCCTTCCTTCCTCCCTGCTGTCATTTCCTTCATTTCTTTCCTCCTTCCTTCCTTCCTGCTGTCATTCCTTCCTTCCTTCCTTCCTGCTGTAATGTCCTTCCTTTCTTCCCTGGTGTAAGTTTTCTCCCTTTCTTCCCTTCGTCCTTCCTTCCTTCCTCCCTGCTGTAATTTCCTTCCTTTCTTTCCTCCTTCCTTCCTTCCTGCTGTCATTCCTTCCTTCCTTCCTTCCTTCCTTCCTTCCTTCCTTCCTTCCTTCCTTCCTTCCTTCCTTCCTTCCTTCCTTCCTTCCTTCCTGCTGTCATTTCATTCCTTTCTTCTCTCCTTCCTTCCTTCCTTCCCTCCTTCCTTCCTTCCTTCCTCCCTGCTGTAATGTCCTTCCTTTCTTCCCTGGTGTAAGTTTTCTCCCTTTCTTCCCTTCGTCCTTCCTTCCTTCCTCCCTGCTGTAATTTCCTTCCTTTCTTTCCTCCTTCCTTCCTTCCTGCTGTCATTCCTTCCTTCCTTCCTTCCTTCCTTCCTTCCTTCCTTCCTTCCTTCCTTCCTTCCTTCCTTCCTTCCTTCCTTCCTTCCTTCCTTCCTTCCTTCCTTCCTTCCTGCTGTCATTTCCTTCCTTTCTTCCCTCCTTCCCTCCTTCCTTCCTTCCTTCCTTCCTTCCTTCCTTCCTTCCTTCCTTCCTTCCTTCCTTCCTTCCTTCCTTCCTTCCTTCCTCCCTGCTGTCATTTTCTTCCCTCCTTCCTGCTGTATATTTTTCTGATGTCTATAGAGACAACATGTCTATCTTCCCCACTTCTACTGGCTACAAAGTAAAGCAGACACATGAGCACGTTTTGCACAAACACATTCACGTTTGAGCACAAAGCTTATAGGGACGTGGGATAGCTATTATAGAAATTGTGTGTGTGTGTGTGTGTGTGTGTGTGTGTGTGTGTGTGTGTGTGTGTGTGTGTGTGTGTGTGTGTGTGTGTGTGTGGAGAGAGGTGTTGTTCCTGTGGTAAACATAGTTGAGAGGAGAAGGCTGTTTACATGTGGAGATGATTATAACTGGTGTGTATCTTACTGTACACGACTACACACACACACACACACTCCCCTCAGTATATCCTCTCTGATTATGACACCCCCTGTCTGTTGATAAGCCCCCCCCCCCCCCCCCCCCCCCCCACACACACATACATACATAGATGGATGAATGCATCATGACAGCGGGGCTTAAAGGGCTGTGTGGGTACAGTGCCAGGATAGACAGATAGGATAGCTGGCCTGCGTGTGTGCGTGTGTGTGCGTGCTGGCCTGTGTGTGTTCACTGATGAGATCCTCTTCGCACCTCTGGCTGATCTCCCCAGCGACACCCTGGTGTGTGGAGGGTTGAGCTAAGACCCCCAGGCTAGCCTGGATTATCCCCCCTATAAGAGCCTTAACGCAGGGCCAGGAGCCAGGACAGGCCCACTGTCTGTACACACACACACACACACACACACATGGTACTGTACAGCCAATGCTAATCAGGAGCTGCCCTCATGGGAACGGGCAGCACAGCAGGTGAGAGAGGCTAGCTGGATCGGAGGAACTGATATAGAGATAGAGGTTACAGGGCAACGGTGCTGATGTGATGATATTATTATTTTGAGTGGGTGTGGAACTTTAGTGTGTGTGTGTCTGTCTGTGTGTGTACATGCGTGCGTGCGTATGCGCACCTGCTTGACTTACAGTACAGTATGATGCATGCACGTGTGCGTGACTGGTTTACAATAAGCATGTGAATGCAGATAGTGTATTTTGTTTGTGTGTGTGTGTGTGTTTGTGTGTGTGCACGTTGGACAGAGGACATGGGGTTTAGTTGAGGATGGTCGGGTGCGGATCAGGCTTGGGTGCGAAGGGTTAACGAGTATTTAGAGAGTTTAGAGTTCTGTGAATGATTGAAGGATTTGGGAGGCGGGGGGGGCGGGTGCTGTCCACCACACTGTCATGACAGTAGTTCATCACGCAACTGATAATAGATGGAAGATGGTTTGCAGATAAGTATAGATGCACCAATAACACATTTTCATTACAGATACATATTCCAAGTGAGAGACCTTCAGCGTCTGCTCATGCAGAGTGTCCACCTGATCCGTGACTCAGCGTACACTGAGATATTGTATATGTGTCTCTGCTAGGGAGCTCTGACACCTTCTATGTGTAGTTTAGTTTATTATATCACTATTTAAAAAATGGCACCAGAGTTAGCTCCAAGCTAGCTTGCATCTGTAGTCCTATATAGGAAAAGGACACTTAACTCTTTTTCTGACGTGTTTACACATTAATACTGGGTCTTTAATGACACCCCCTGTCTGTTATCTTACTCAGACTTATTCAACTAGAGTTAATTCTGGCTCCTGAGCAGAGGCGATAATAAGTCCAGAGCCTCTCGTGACCATTTTCTATATCGTCTGGTTTGGTGTTGTTTTTTTGCAATCATGAGTGAGAAGAAGTATTATTTAGGCCGTATTAGATGTTCTAATTAGGGGTGTCCAGTATCAGTATCAGGTCCTATACTGTGCTTGTGTACTTGTACTCGGATACAACGGCACCCGATACCGTTTTGCGGCAACGTGGCGTTTTTTTTATGGCAATACATGACGTTAACCTCTCCTCAGTCGAGCAGGTATAGGAGAGCGATGTCAGCATGCTCCCGCTCTGCTAAGTGCTCTGCTAACCGGTCGAGAGGCGTGACGAGAGATGTGCAGACCCACTGGAGCGGTACTGGAGATGTAGTCTCCCGTCGAGCACAAGAGGGCTCTGGGGATATCTGAGTCCAAACGTGAGCTCCCACACAATCTCAGCGCTCGGCACTGGAGACTTTTTGGAAAAGCCTCTGTGTGTTCTGGCTCCGTTTGAGGAGTTAACCTGAGAAGTGAGCTCCTCTGATGCGCTGGCATCACATGTGACTCCTGCTGTGGCCGTGGCTGCAGAGACCTCGGAGAAACAGACCGGCACTGTGGCGCGAAAACAATGAAGGCAACCTTATAGCTGCGGCCGTCAGGAGAGAAAACACTCAGTCTGAGGTAAAGTGCTTCTGTCTGTCTGTCTGTCTGTCTGTCTGTCTGTCTGTCTGTCTGTCTGTCTATCTGTCTGTCTGTCTGTCTGTCTGTCTGTCTGTCTGTCTGTCTGTCTGTCTGTCTGTCTGTCTGTCTGTCTGTCTGTCTGTCTGTCTATCTATCTGTCTGTCTGTCTGTCTGTCTGTCTGTCTGTCTGTCTGTCTGTCTGTCTGTCTGTGTGCATGTGCACTTGCTGAGCATGTGAGAAAGAGAGAGGACATGATGAAAACGCAACGTGTGTCATTATAACCAACGTAAAACGTTTTTTTCTATTTAACTTTTACATAATCAATTGAATGGTATTATTAAGTACTCATAGCGAACAGTACTCTGTATTGGTACCCAAATGTAAGTGTGAATGAATGAATGAATGAAAACTTTATTAACAGATTGCAGAATGGGTACAGTACAGTACAGCTCAATACATACAATTGTTAAGGGGATGCAGACCAGAGAAAGACTTTCGTCTTGTTTACATCAGGGTCCCCCATTTTCAATTCATCGTAACATATATGACATACATGACATACAGATAGACAGTACTGCTACATCTATACATTTATGACATACCAGATTTGCAATTACAGTACTGTTTGTGATACAAAAAGAGTCCAGAAAGAAAAGAGTATATACATTAGGCGTGGAAACTGTACATTGGATTGGGTAGGTGGGGACTGTACATTGGAGGTGGTTGGGTGGGTGGGGGGGGGGGGGGTTGGGTAGGAGTGGGGGGGGGGGGGGGGGGTTGGGTAGGAGGGGTGGGTGGGTGGGGGACACTGTACAACTGTACAAACAACACTGTACATTGGATTATTGACAAGACCATACTTGGTAATTTACTGTACATTGGAGGGGGTTGTGTTCGGACATTTACAGGGGCCAGTTTCGGGTTGCAGTCTCCCTTAGGTGTTTTTTGAGAGTGTTTTTGAAAGTGGGTAGTGATTCACATTCCTTTACAGCTTTGGGTAGGGCGTTCCACATTGATGTGGCATAATTGCGAAACGTGTTTAGTCCCTTGTTTGAGCCGAATCTGGGTTTAACATGATTTGTGGAGCTCCCTCTGGTGTTGTGATCGTGGTATTCACTGACCTTTGGGAAGTATTTTGTCATGTACATGGGTACCTTGGTCGTGTAGTGTATCTTGTAGACCAGGCCCATTGCAAGTTGCTGTACTCTGTCGTCTACTCTAAGCCATCCTAGGTTGTCAAAGTGGGCAGGGGTGAGGTGGGTTCTAGGAGTAAGGTCAAGCAGTAGTCTGACCAGTTTGTTTTGAGATGTTTGTAATTTTGTTTTTAGCGCCTTTGAGGTGCTTTGGTACCATGAGGTGCAAGCATAGTCGTAGTACCCTTGAATGAGTGCTCCTGCTAGAGTCTTCAGGGTATTCTTGTTTACCAGTGAGGAGATCCGGTACAAGAATCGAGTTCGTTGGTTGACTTTTTTTATTACATTGGATGCCATTTTGTCACAGGAAAGATTTGCCTCTAGGATGGAACCCAGGTAGGTAATATCTTCTTTCCTTGTGACAATATTGTCACCCACTGTAACTGAGAAGCCGTCGGTCTTGCTGAGTTTGTTATTTGAACCGAAGAGAATGGACTCTGTTTTGCCCATGTGTAATGATAGTTTGTTATCAGCGAGCCATATGCAGATTTTGCCTAGTTCTGAGCTGAGGGTTTTTTCAACCTGTAACTTGTTCTTGTCAGAGACCAGCAGGGCTGAGTCGTCCGCAAACAGGAACAAGTTGCAGTCACAAGCTGACGACATGTCATTTGCATAAATTAGGAACAGTAGCGGACCTAGTATGCTTCCTTGTGGAACACCACAGTTTACTGTGAGGGGGGGGGATAGGGTACCGTTTACCTCCACCATCTGCTCTCTCCCCTCCAGGTAGGATTGCATCCAGCTCACTGATAGACTATCAAAACCAATTGCTTTTAGCTTGTCAATCAGAATGGTGTGATTGACAGTGTCGAAGGCCTTTTGTAAAAAGTTCTTGTACTTGGTCTGACAGCCCTGGTTCTAATATTGTTTGCCTGTTATGACTCTCATGATGCATTGGATTTAATGATGCACACGAAATCTACACCACAGTGTCGTGTTTCACCTCTGAAGTCTCTCTCTCTAACCTCTGAAGTCACTCTCTCAGCTCTGAAGTCTCTCTCTCAGCTCTGAAGTCTCTCTCTAACCTCTGAAGTCACTCTCTCAGCTCTGAAGTCTCTCTCTCTAACCTCTGAAGTCACTCTCTCTAACCTCTGAAGTCACTCTCTCTCAGCTCTGAAGTCTCTCTCTCAGCTCTGAAGTCACTCTCTCACCTCTGAAGTCACTCTCTCACCTCTGAAGTCTCTCTCTCTCTCACCTCTGAAGTCACTCTCTCTCAGCTCTGAAGTCACTCTCTCTCAGCTCTGAAGTCTCTCTCTCTAACCTCTGAAGTCACTCTCTCAGCTCTGAAGTCACTCTCTAACCTCTGAAGTCTCTCTCTAACCTCTGAAGTCACTCTCTCAGCTCTGAAGTCACTCTCTAACCTCTGAAGTCACTCTCTCACCTCTGAAGTCACTCTCTCAGCTCTGAAGTCACTCTCTAACCTCTGAAGTCACTCTCTCACCTCTGAAGTCACTCTCTAACCTCTGAAGTCACTCTCTAACCTCTGAAGTCACTCTCTCAGCTCTGAAGTCACTCTCTAACCTCTGAAGTCACTCTCTAACCTCTGAAGTCACTCTCTAACCTCTGAAGTCACTCTCTCACCTCTGAAGTCACTCTCTAACCTCTGAAGTCACTCTCTCACCTCTGAAGTCACTCTCTCTCAGCTCTGAAGTCACTCTCTCAGCTCTGAAGTCACTCTCTCACCTCTGAAGTCACTCTCTCACCTCTGAAGTCACTCTCTCACCTCTGAAGTCACTCTCTCACCTCTGAAGTCACTCTCTCACCTCTGAAGTCACTCTCTCAGCTCTGAAGTCACTCTCTCACCTCTGAAGTCACTATCTAACCTCTGAAGTCACTCTCTCACCTCTGAAGTCACTCTCTCTCTCAGCTCTGAAGTCACTCTCTCAGCTCTGAAGTCACTCTCTCACCTCTGAAGTCACTCTCTCAGCTCTGAAGTCACTCTCTCAGCTCTGAAGTCACTCTCTCACCTCTGAAGTCACTCTCTCACCTCTGAAGTCACTCTCTCTCACCTCTGAAGTCTCTCTCTCAGCTCTGAAGTCACTCTCTCTCAGCTCTGAAGTCACTCTCTCAGCTCTGAAGTCACTCTCTCACCTCTGAAGTCACTCTCAGCTCTGAAGTCACTCTCTCAGCTCTGAAGTCACTCTCTCTCAGCTCTGAAGTCACTCTCTCTCTCAGCTCTGAAGTCACTCTCTCTCAGCTCTGAAGTCACTCTCTCTCTCAGCTCTGAAGTCACTCTCTCTCAGCTCTGAAGTCACTCTCTCTCTCTCAGCTCTGAAGTCACTCTCTCTCAGCTCTGAAGTCACTCTCTCAGCTCTGAAGTCACTCTCTCAGCTCTGAAGTCACTCTCTCAGCTCTGAAGTCTCTATCTCAGCTCTGAAGTCACTCTCTCTCAGCTCTGAAGTCACTCTCTCAGCTCTGAAGTCTCTATCTCAGCTCTGAAGTCACTCTCTCAGCTCTGAAGTCACTCTCTCAGCTCTGAAGTCACTCTCTCAGCTCTGAAGTCACTCTCTCTCTCAGCTCTGAAGTCACTCTCTCTCTCAGCTCTGAAGTCACTCTCTCTCAGCTCTGAAGTCACTCTCTCAGCTCTGAAGTCTCTCTCTCTCTCAGCTCTAAAGTCACTCTCTCAGCTCTGAAGTCTCTCTCTCTCTCTCAGCTCTGAAGTCACTCTCTCAGCTCTGAAGTCACTCTCTCAGCTCTGAAGTCACTCTCTCTCTCAGCTCTGAAGTCACTCTCTCAGCTCTGAAGTCTCTCTCTCAGCTCTGAAGTCACTCTCTCTCAGCTCTGAAGTCACTCTCTCTCAGCTCTGAAGTCACTCTCTCAGCTCTGAAGTCACTCTCTCTCAGCTCTGAAGTCACTCTCTCTCAGCTCTGAAGTCTCTCTCTCAGCTCTGAAGTAACTCTCTCAGCTCTGAAGTCACTCTCTCAGCTCTGAAGTCACTCTCTCTCAGCTCTGAAGTCTCTCTCTCAGCTCTGAAGTCACTCTCTCTCAGCTCTGAAGTCTCTCTCTCAGCTCTGAAGTCTCTCTCTCAGCTCTGAAGTCACTCTCTCTCAGCTCTGAAGTCACTCTCTCAGCTCTGAAGTCACTCTCTCTCAGCTCTGAAGTCTCTCTCTCAGCTCTGAAGTCTCTCTCTCAGCTCTGAAGTCACTCTCTCTCAGCTCTGAAGTCTCTCTCTCTCAGCTCTGAAGTCACACTCTCTCAGCTCTGAAGTCTCTCTCTCTCTCAGCTCTGAAGTCTCTCTCTCTCAGCTCTGAAGTCACTCTCTCAGCTCTGAAGTCACTCTCTCTCAGCTCTGAAGTCACTCTCTCAGCTCTGAAGTCTCTCTCTCAGCTCTGAAGTCACTCTCTCAGCTCTGAAGTCTCTCTCAGCTCTGAAGTCACTCTCTCTCAGCTCTGAAGTCACTCTCTCTCAGCTCTGAAGTCACTCTCTCTCACCTCTGAAGTCACACTCTCTCAGCTCTAAAGTCACGCTCTCTCAGCTCTGAAGTCACTCTCTCAGCTCTGAAGTCACTCTCTCTCAGCTCTGAAGTCACACTCTCTCAGCTCTGAAGTCTCTCTCTCAGCTCTGAAGTCACACTCTCTCAGCTCTGAAGTCTCTCTCTCAGCTCTGAAGTCACTCTCTCTCAGCTCTGAAGTCACTCTCTCTCAGCTCTGAAGTCTCTCTCTCAGCTCTGAAGTCACTCTCTCTCAGCTCTGAAGTCACTCTCTCAGCTCTGAAGTCACTCTCTCTCAGCTCTGAAGTCACTCTCTCAGCTCTGAAGTCACTCTCTCAGCTCTGAAGTCACTCTCTCTCACCTCTGAAGTCTCTCTCTCAGCTCTGAAGTCACTCTCTCTCAGCTCTGAAGTCACTCTCTCAGGTCTGAAGTCACTCTCTCTCAGCTCTGAAGTCACTCTCTCAGCTCTGAAGTCACTCTCAGCTCTGAAGTCACTCTCTCTGCTCTGAAGTCACTCTCTCTCAGCTCTGAAGTCACTCTCTCTCAGCTCTGAAGTCACTCTCTCTCAGCTCTGAAGTCACTCTCTCAGCTCTGAAGTCACTCTCTCAGCTCTGAAGTCTCTCTCTCTCAGCTCTGAAGTCACTCTCTCAGCTCTGAAGTCACTCTCTCAGCTCTGAAGTCACTCTCTCAGCTCTGAAGTCACTCTCTCTCAGCTCTGAAGTCACTCTCTCTCTCAGCTCTGAAGTCACTCTCTCAGCTCTGAAGTCACTCTCTCAGCTCTGAAGTCACTATCTCTCTCAGCTCTGAAGTCACTCTCTCACCTCTGAAGTCACTCTCTCTCTCAGCTCTGAAGTCACTCTCTCAGCTCTGAAGTCATTCTCTCAGCTCTGAAGTCACTCTCTCTCAGCTCTGAAGTCACTCTCTCTCTCAGCTCTGAAGTCACTCTCTCAGCTCTGAATTCTCTCTCTCAGCTCTGAAGTCACTCTCTCTCAGCTCTGAAGTCACTCTCTCTCTCAGCTCTGAAGTCACTCTCTCTCTCAGCTCTGAAGTCACTCTCTCAGCTCTGAAGTCACTCTCTCTGCTCTGAAGTCACTCTCTCTCAGCTCTGAAGTCACTCTCTCAGCTCTGAATTCTCTCTCTCAGCTCTGAAGTCACTCTCTCTCAGCTCTGAAGTCACTCTCTCTCTCAGCTCTGAAGTCACTCTCTCTCTCAGCTCTGAAGTCACTCTCTCAGCTCTGAAGTCACTCTCTCTGCTCTGAAGTCACTCTCTCTCTCAGCTCTGAAGTCACTCTCTCTGCTCTGAAGTCACTCTCTCTGCTCTGAAGTCACTCTCTCTGCTCTGAAGTCACTCTCTCAGCTCTGAAGTCACTCTCTCAGCTCTGAAGTCTCTCTCTCAGCTCTGAAGTCTCTCTTTCAGCTCTGAAGTCACTCTCTCAGTCCCAGCGGAGACCGCTGTGCCCCGTCACCTGCCCCCAAAAAACCCTCTTCCTTTCATTGACCATATTCACACGGTGGCCGTTTTGCTCTTATGTTGTGTGCTCAGGTTGGGATTCCTCACCCAAGATGGGAACAGGGTGGAAAGGAATCCCAACCTGCTATCATGTCACGCTCAGGTTGGGATTCCTCGCCCGAGACGGAAACCGTGAGGAAAGTAATCACAACCTGAGCACGGCATACACTGTAAAAACTGAGCGTCATCTGATCCCTTTTAAACTATCAGCTAATTTTATTCAACTAAAACGGTGTAAAATGCAATTCATAAATGGTTCAAATTCATTGAATTCAGCTCAATTCGATTTCAAACAACACATAGTCTTTTTTATTATGTATACCGGTAGGTTACTAATAATGATTAATTAACCCCAATCCCAGTTTGCAGTATAAGAGCAGGTTGGGATTCCTTTCCGACCTGTTCCCATATTGGGTAATGAATCCCAACCTGACATGACATGGAGAGCAAAATGGACGCGTGTGAATTATGGTCAATTGCTTTAATGCGGAGATATGTTGCACCATGAAGAGAACCTTCCAGCTGTCGTCTCTTGGCCCGTTTCTCTCTGTTGTCCAATGAGCAGGAGATCTGGATTTTTCCCGGCTGGCGAATGTGTTCCGCCACTACGTACAACCATCCAAACTGTGTCCTTAATGAAGACAGAAAGTTAAAACGCTGACGTTAACCCTTTCACTACCACACCACGGGAGGTTAACCCTTTCACTACCACACCACGGGAGGTTAACCCTTTCACTACCACACCACGGGAGATTAACCCTTTCACTACCACACCACAGGAGGTTAACCCTTTCACTACCACACCACAGGAGGTTAACCCTTTCACTGCCACACCACAGGAGGTTAACCCTTTCACTGCCACACTACAGGAGGTTAACCCTTTCACTACCACACTACAGAAGGTTAACCCTTTCACTACCACACCACAGACAGGTTAACATTTCACTACCACACCACAGGAGGTTAACCCTTTCACTACCACACCACAGACATGTTAACCGTAGTAGTTAACTGTAGTGTGGTAATGAAAGGGTTAAGGCGTCAAGCGCGAGGAAACTCTGTTGATCAGTCAGTAGCGTGAGGGCTCCGTCTCTCTCTCTCCCAGGGTGTGGATTTATAGAGTGTGTGTGTCAAGAGGGCAGGACTTAGGGGGCCGGTCCTATTGTGTTCTGGCCCGGACCACTGTGGAGGGCGGCCCTCTGAAGCAGCGCGGCCGTGAAATGCATTTTATTGTCACTTAATCCACACACTGTGGCCGAGCCCCCATTTCACACTGGATTCTGGAGGCTGTGTGTGTGTGGTTGCATGTGTGTGTGTGTGTGTGTGTGTGTGTGTGGTTGCATGTGTGTGTGTGTGTGTGTGTGTGTGTGTGTGTGTGTGTGTGTGTGTGTGTGTGTGTGTGTGTGTGTGTGTGTGTGTGTGTGTGTGTGTGTGTGTGTGTGTTCACACTCCCCGGGGGCCGTGGCTAATTGGACAAATTTGCACAGCAGGAGTGGAGGCACAGGCGCGGCGGGAGATTTGATTTATGGTGGCAGGGCTGGAGACACACACACACACACACACACACACAGGGATGGCATGCACATACACAGTCACTGGCTGCATTTACCCATGGAACAAAATATGCATATGACTTACAAGCAGATTCACATACGCACGCACGCACGCACGCACGCACACACGCACACACACACACACACACACACACACACACACACACACACACACACACACACACACACACACACACACACACACACACACACACACACACACACACACTCAGATAATCCAGTGGTGCCCTGCAGCCTGGGCTAGTGATTTGCCGTCACCACTGTTGTGATATTATGCTCCGATTTTGCTGTTGCTCCTGAATCAATATCCCAGATTAAATGTGATCAGCGTTCCCAAAATTACCAGACTGCTTTCCTCCACAAGCATTCAGCAGCGACAACAACCACACACACTGCTGGACATTTTATTTTATTTTATTTTATTGATGGATTAAAAACACACAACAAGGATCCAAAGGATAACATGAGAGAGTAAAACCCGTATTTCCGTCATGGTCCCAGGGCTGTTAGGCCACAACAAAAACACGACAATAACACAAAACACATACATTTAAAACATTAGAAGACTAACCTATAGCTAAAATTGTATACCCCACAATAACTAAAAACTGATTGGAAACCCATTCAAACTATTCATCTCTATTCTATCCATGGGCCACTTCCTGACGCTTCTCTTGAAGCTGTGGAGGCTCGAGCTCTGCTTGATGGTGATAGGCAGCTTGTTCCCATCCTGGGCTGCAGATAAAGTAACCCCACACACACACACTGCTGGACATTTACCCCAGAGACACACACTGCTGGACATTTACCCCACACACACACACTGCTGGACATTTACCCCCCACACACACACACACTGCTGGACATTTACCCCACACACACACACACACACACTGCTGGACATTTACCCCACACACACACACACACTGCTGGACATTTACCCCCCACACACACACACACACACACTGCTGGACATTTACCCCACACATACTGCTGGACATTTACCCCACACACACACACACACTGCTGGACATTTACCCCACACACACACACACATTGCTGGACATTTACCCCACACACACACACACACACACTGGACATTTACCCCACACACACTGCTGGACATTTACCCCACAGACACACACTGCTGGACATTTACCCCACAGACACACACTGCTGGACATTTACCCCACAAACACTGCTGGACATTTACCCCACAGACACACTGCTGGACATTTACCCCACAGACACACACTGCTGGACATTTACCCCACACACACACACTGCTGGACATTTACCCCACACACACACTGCTGGACATTTACCCCACACACACTGCTGGACATTTACCCCACACACACACTGCTGGACATTTACCCCACACACACTGCTGGACATTTACCCCACACACACACTGCTGGACATTTACCCCACATACACTGCTGGACATTTACCCCACACACACTGCTGGACATTTACCCCACACACACACACACACTGCTGGACATTTACCCCACACACACTGCTGGACATTTACCCCACACACACACACACTGCTGGACATTTACCCCACACACACACTGCTGGACATTTACCCCACACACACACACTGCTGGACATTTACCCCACACACACATTGCTGGACATTTACCCCACACACACTGCTGGGACAACATAGAAAGTAATCATTAACTGGTATATTTGCTCCAAACACACACCAAAACTATAATTGTAGGGACACATTTTAGTGGAAGCATTGAAACAAAAGCATTATTGGAAGCACAACTGTCTCTCTAGACTCAACAAAGAATTAAGGGCATCCTAACAAAACAGATTTTTGAACGGGACAGAAAAGGTTGGATATATACATGTATATATATTATTTAAGAACGTTTGGGCGATTTGAGATGTTTAGAACTGTAGTTTCATATGGTAAAGTGATGAAATCAAGACCCTCAGAGACCCGCCCACGGCCCACCTCACTGTCTGTCAGAGGCTGTAGCTCAGTTCTGCAGCCAGACTGAAGATGTGTGTCACATGACACTGGAGGAGCTAAGGTGTCCATTGGTACCAACATGGCATGCTAGCTTCTCAGGAGACATTGCTCCAAGGTTAGGCCCCTTGACCTCTCACCACAAGATATCCCATTGAAAATGGGTTCTATGGGAACCCACGAGGCCCCTTTACAGACAGATTGCATTGCAGGATCAAGCTCAAATTGACGTCAGATCATTCTTACCTGTGATCAGGAGTATTCCAAAAATAATATTCCAATTGTTTGATCACCATCTGGTATATCCAATGTCCATTTGGCCCACGGCATAATCCACCACAACATATGGATCAGGGTTATTTGACACGATTCGATGGAACCGGCAGAACGGCTGCACTCGCCCGACAAGAAAACATGAACCCGGAGACGTTTTGATGTCCCACAGAGAAAGATACAAGGGTATAAAGGGTGCTCAATACGCCGTCTAGCGTGATGCGGCCGGTATTGCACTTTTACATTATCAGGCTGATTCCCCATGTTAACCCTGAGTCTGTGTGCCTGTAATGAATAGAAATATCGAATAAAATAAATAATGATAAAATAACGAGTATACTCGTTGGCGTTCAACGATTGGCGCCCATTAACGAGTATACTCGTCATTGGCAGTGAATGAGTTAATGTGTTGTGTTGTTAGTGTGAGTGTAATGTGTTGTTAATGTGAGTTTGATGTGTTTTAATATTAGTGTGATTTGTTGTTAGTGTGATGTGTTGTTAGTGTGTTGTGATGATGTAGTGTTGTGTTGTTAGTGTGTTGTGATGATGTAGTGTAGTGTTGTTAGTGTGATGTGATGATGTAGTGTTGTTAGTGTGATGTGATGATGTAGTGTAGTTAGTGTGATGTGATGATGTAGTGTAGTTAGTGTGATGTGATGATGTAGTGTAGTTAGTGTGATGTGATGATGTAGTGTAGTTAGTGTGATGTGATGATGTAGTGTAGTGTAGTTAGTGTGAGGGTGTTGTTAGTGTGATGTGATGATAGGGCGGGGCGATATGGCCAAAAATGATATCGCGATAACGATATCGATAACAATATCATATCACACGATATCGATAATTATCGATATTGTTATAAGTATTAAAAAAAGTATTTAAAAAAATTTGATTTAAAAAAAAAAACAGATGTTTATTTTGCAGCAATTCTTTGTCGTTGCCGCCATCTTTAGTGTTACATCCACTCACACAGGGGATCTCAGGCTGCAGCTGGTTTGAAAGCTAAAGTAAACAGGCTTCTCTGCTGGCTGTGGCTCCAGGGGAGTTGAACAGTTCTGGCTCTGCTAGTTTCTTTTCTATCTAAAGCAAACAAAATAAATGAACAAGAGAAAAATAAATCTCAATTTGGTCAGTATTGTCATTTGGACAAACAAAGCCATTACTTTGAGGTGCAGGCAAGAAAGACAAGTCTGTCCACTGTCTCTGGGTTTAAAAAATATATATATATATATTTTTTTTTTCTTTTTTTTCTTATTGCAAAACAAAATTGTTAAAAGTCAGTACTCAACACACAATGCATAATGAAACTAACAATTAAGGTGGCTAAAATGACATGCAAGTACAGTAACAGAAAACAAAAAAAAGTATATAATAATATTTTACCGTATACAGTGTATATCCAACGAAATTACCAATTGTACCAATGTCTTATACAGGATATACTCCTAATACCTATTATCTAAAACCCTACACACATATGCTCCAGCTCGAACCCCCCCCTCCCGGACCCCTCCTTGGATAGTACCTCCATTATCCCTCACTCCTAACCAGACACCACCCTTATAAGCTAGCTTTTATTCTCTCCACCACTTCTAACCACATTGACATTTTGGATTCGTTGAGTCCCAGAATTCTTGCTGTAGATATTTCTTGATAAATCACATCGAGATATGTAAGAAACCAAACCTTCCGGCACATTTTTTCCAGTTGAAACCAGCGTGATGCGATCAGTTTTTTAGCTACTGTGATACCCGATAGAACCAATCTCTTTAGCTGTGGATTTACTGCAAACTCAAAAACATCATTCAATAGTAATACAGAGGGGTGTACTGGTATATTCCAAGATACGAGTTTTGATAATTGATGGGTCACATCTTTCCAGAATGCCTTAACTGGTGGGCAGTCCCAATACATGTGCATAAATGTCCCTTCGTCTCCATTTGTACATTGGGAGCATTTTGAGTCTTGTTTGAGACCCATTCTGTTCAGTCTTATAGGAGTCAAGTATGTCCTGTGAATATAGTTAAGATTGATTAGTTGATGGTCCGGGTTCCTTGATGTAAGACGGACATTTGCCCATGCTCCTTGCCAATCAAAGTCACTTTCCAGGTCTGGTATATCCCTCCTCCAGACATAGTCTAGTTGGAGGGTTTCATACGAGGACGTTAGTAATTGATAATAAAAACCTGATACAAAACCTCTCGATGTCTCTCTTTCATAGAAGAATTTGTGGTATCTGTGGTGTTCAACTGGTATGTCTAATGGAACACCGTGAGACTTCAAACATAGCTGTAACTGTATGTAAAAAAGCCATGTGGACTCGGTGAGATTAAATTTTGTGCATATTTCTCCATAACTACAAAAACCCTGGTTGTTAAAAACATCCCCTAATGAGTGTATGCCTTGCTCTTCCCATATAGGGAATCTTATAGGACGTTTTTCAATTAAGAGTGCATTGTTATTGAATAAGGGAGTGTGATTGTGCCATTTTTGTGGGTTAGGATATTTTTTTTGTGTTTCACGCCATATCCGGATTGCATGGGTAATTATGGGGCCAAATTTCCGCTCACAGTGCTTGATTGGTAGTTTAGTGTGTGCTATGTCCTTCAGTCTATGTGGGGCTACTATGTTTTCTTCCAATTTTCTCCAGGATACTAATGCTTGGGGATCAAACCATATTGTCAATGGTCTTAATGTGTACGCCTTAAAATATTGGAAAAAATCTGGAACTGCCATGCCACCGTCTGCTTTATTTCTCTGTGCGGTGGATCTTTTTATACGTGGTGGTTTGTTATTCCAAATAAATTTGTATGTGGAGGAGTGTAATCTTTTCCAGTAACCCTCTGGAGGGGGTAACGGTAGCATTGAACTGAGGAAGTTGATTCTAGGTAGTACATCCATCTTAACTATTGATACCCTTGCCTGTACTGAGTTTTTAAGTTTTGCCCACCTGTCCAGGTCGTCTTTGATTTTGTTCTGTATTTTTGTGTAATTGTGCTTCACCGTTTGTCTTATGGTGGGAAATATTTCCACACCCAAGCATCTAAAATGTTTTACCATAGGTATCTCACCTGGGAGGGTTGTATCTTTTTTTGCATGGGTGTTAAGTGGAAGGAAAGCCGACTTCGGCCAATTTATTTTAAATCCCGATAGATCACCAAAGTTCTCAATCAACTTGAGTAGATGAGGCAATGTGGTGTTGGGGCTTTGCATGAACAATATTACGTCGTCCGCATATAAACTAATTTTATGTTGTGTGCCCTTGATTACGATTGGTTCTATGGATTGGGATTGTCTTATATATTGTGCTAAAGGCTCTAATGATAGATCGAATAGTCCGGGACTAAGAGGGCAACCCTGTCTGGCTGAGCGTGATACCGGAAAGATTTCGGAGATGAATGTACCTGTTGTAATCATGGCCGATGGGTCTTTGTATAATACTTTAATCATATCAATGAATCCTTTTCCTAACCCCATCCTTTCTAATACTGCCCATAGATATGACCATTCCAGCCTGTCAAAGGCTTTCATAGCATCCAGGGACAGCATCGCCTTAGGTATGGTGTCGTCCTTGTCTGCATCTAGTACGTGCAGTATTCGTCTTATGTTATCAGTGATCAGGCGACCTCTTATGAAGCCAGTTTGGTCCGGATGAACTAAAGATGTCATATGCTTTTGTAATCTGATGGCTAATACCTTAGAGTACAGTTTGACATCGGTTCCGAGGAGGCTTAAGGGTCTGTAACTACCGCACTCGGTGGGGTCTTTGTCTTTTTTGAGAAGGACTGAAATGAGTGCAATATTGTCGTTTTTATGGAAGCTCCCCTCCTTGACTGAGTATAAGATCATATTTAGTAATAAGGGTCCAATTATGTCCCAACAAGAAAGGTACATTTCTGATGGGATACCGTCTCTTCCAGGAGCCTTACCATTTTGCATTTCGGATATGGCCTTCTTGAGTTCCTCTAGTGTGATCGGTGTTTCTAACTGTTTAGCGTCATCCTCTGAAAGTTTAGGGAGAATAATTTGATTAAGATATGTGTCCATTTTGTATTGATCGAAGGTCGTTTCTGATTTATATAAGTCGGAGTAGAATTCTTTGAATGTATCGTTTATTGTTTTGGGGTCTGTTTCAAGTACTTGTTGTGCTCTAATGGTAGTTATATCTGCAAATTTTGCATTAATTCTTAATCGCATGGCTAATAGGTGACTAGGTTTAGAACCTTGGGAGTACTGCTGTTGTCTTGTGCTGCGTATTTGCATTTCCGATTGTTGTCTGTATATGGCATTGATCTCTGTTTTTAGTACGTTAACTTGATTTTCTAGTCTAGTTGAGTTGTTGTATTTTAAAGAATTAAATAACGTTGAGTAAAGCGTTTCCAGTTCAGACAGTTCAGTTCAGTGCATTGATTTTTGCGCATTATGGAGGAAAATCTATCAGTGAAATCCTTGATCATACCCTTTACCGACATCCATATTATTCTGGGGTCATGCACCGAGTTTACATTCTCCCGTAGGAATACTATGAGAGCTTCTTTGAGTTGTGTAATGAACTCCTTGTTATTAAGCAGCATCGAATTAAAACGCCATCTTGGGGCCCGGGAAGATAGTATACCAAATGTTGCTTTTAGGAGTAAATAACAGTGATCTGATAGTGCATTGGGTATCATTTCCACTTCATATTTATCAAATAGTCTCGGGGATGCAAAGACATAATCAATTCTGGATAATGTGTTATGTCTCGCCGATCGACAAGAGTACTTTCGGGTCGTGGGATTAAGTGAACGCCATAAATCATTTACACCTGTAATCTTTGACCAATCCTTTAATGCTTTAGATGAATTTTTTTGTTCGCTGGAAAAGGCGAGGTAAGATTTGTCCATCCTTGGATTCCAAATGGCATTAAAATCCGCACCTATTATAAATGAGTAATCGGGATGGTTTAACATTTCATCGGTTAGTGTAGTGAAGAAACCCTCTTCGTACAAATTTGGGGCATATACCGCTGCCAACGCTATTTTTCTGTTATTGTGTACAATCCTAGCTATAGTTATACGCCCATCCGCATCCGACCATACCCCCTTTAATTCAATATTTAACTTACGTCTGACGACTATGGCTACACCTCGAGTTCTCGTACCAAAAGAAGAGTGACTGATATTATGATATATGTTATCCGCTAACGTATCTATGTCTTCCTCTAAAATGTGCGTTTCGCTTAGTAGAGCCACGTCCACATGTTCTTTTTTCATCAGTGTGAGCACGCTTTTGCGTTTGTGTTGTTTGTTTATCCCACCAGTGTTCCATATCATTATATTCAAACTAGCCATAATCTATACATGTTTTTGTGTAGTTTTTGGTAATGCTTCTGGAGTGCGAAGCTACAATAGATACATCCAATTATTGAGGTCCCGTTGAGAGCCGAGCTTAAAAACATATATATATACAAATAAAAATCCCCTTTTTTCCCCTCACCCAGAGAGTCGTACAGGCCTGTGTTCCAAAAACACATCTTCCGCGTATGACTCCCTCCCTTAGGCCACCGGATTGCCCAAACTGGGCTTTGTAATCCTAATCGTCCTATGCTAATTTCCATAGGATCTAACATTTTCATTCTAATTCAATAGAATGTCGCTTTTGGTCTTGCGCCTTCCCTTACTGTAATGAAATATTATGAAAAAATGAAAAAAAAGAATAATACACTTTCATCGATATATTCATTTGAACCTTCTACTAACTTATGTAGGAAACATCAGAAAAAAGGAAAAGATTGTAGAGAAACATTAACACCTTAATATGAAGAACGATGGGAAAGAACAATGTAAGATAAAAGAGAGAGAAAAAATAAATAAAAATAAGGAGTGAGAGATAGAATAAAACTCAACGTGGAGAAGCCACTAGAACAGAATTGAGTAATTAGATAAAAGAGAAAAACAGAGCCTTTTAGAGCTACAATGTGCCAATCTCTACATCAGTGGAGTGATTATTTAAATTATTAGAATAACCTTGTTGTGCTCATACGTTTAGGTGTGGTTGATTTTTTTTTTTTAAGTCTTATTAAGGCCTGATTAAACTTCAGTCAATTGATCATATGCTTATGTTTATACACACCGGATGTTAATGTTAGAGTTGCAGGCCTTCGTTGTAATGTTGAATTATATTCTAGAAGGTTGTAGAATACACTAGTATATACTAACAGACTGTTGTTATGTTCCAGAATGATCTTCCTACCCAGGGTTCATGACTACTAGTATTTTCGGGGGATTTCTAAGTGACCCAGAGCAGTCGAGCGATAAGCCCAGAATATTCCAGATTGTTCTTATTGTCAATGATATATTCTTGTCTCCACGGAGACCAGAGGTCTGAAAATATAATGCATTACGAATCATATTATACACATTATGCCTTGGTGTAGCCGGCGTGCATATCATCTGCTACTTTTGTTGAGCCCGGATAAAGTCATTCTAATACTGATATACACAGAGAAAGAGAGAGATGAGAAGGCTTATCTGTTGTTAGACAATGTTCCGCTCTGCCTTGGGGGTTCTGCTCCATGTAGATTCCAATATTCCTCGGCTTCTTTAGGCGTGTGTAATCCTACCCTGCGGGCGTCACTGCCCACGATCGATAATAGCGCCGGGTATACTAGCCTTGGTCTGAGGCCAGACTTGAACAATTTCTGCATCACCTCCTTGTAGGGGAGACGCCGAGCGATGGCCTCTTTGCAAAGATCCTCGTAGATAAATATTGGGTTTTCACCATGTTTCAGCTTTCCCCTTTGGTTGCGAGCAATTTTGATGATGTCATCTCTTATTGCCGTCTTGCGCAGAGTAACAATGATGACTCTTGGCCCGTTGCTTCTTTGATCACGAGTACCGATTCTGTAAGCTTGGTCC
This sequence comes from Notolepis coatsorum, assembly GCF_963971535.1. Classification (NCBI taxonomy): domain Eukaryota; kingdom Metazoa; phylum Chordata; class Actinopteri; order Aulopiformes; family Paralepididae; genus Notolepis; species Notolepis coatsorum. The sequence continues at coordinate 243,946,091 of NC_140165.1, forward strand.
ACTGTCGGCACTGTGTTTAAAAAGTTGTTACCCAAAATCTCTGATAGCACTGTTGGAAAGTTGTCGTCTGCGCAATTGACTGCTTCATCAAGTCCTACAATGCGGATGTTATTTCGCTTGTAGTAGCGTTGGGTTTCGAGTAGCCTCTCCATCGCTTCATCTTTAACTTCTTGTATTTTCCTCCGGCATGCCTCTTCCACCCTTTTTATCTCCTTTGTTACCTCTGTCAAACCAACGTTGATGGTGTTCTCGTTCTCTTTGACTGCCCGTGTAATTTCTGTCACCGTATTCTCCACTGTCGTGATTCGCTCGGACTGTACAGCGACCGCTTTCATAACTTCTTCTAATTTAGCATCGATGTGTTCGAATTTAGTATCGATGTGTGCGACGTGTAATTTGAAAGCTACCATCTGTTCATTAATCAGATCCTTGATCAGGCTATTCAGGGAGTTAAAGTCGGGTTGTGTAATTACACTGCCAGTGCCAGTTGATATTGTAGCTGCAGTGATGGGGCCGACGGGTTTGTTGACTATTATCTTCTCAATATCCTCTGCTTTGTCCTTCACGCTACTTTTTCCTGTCGTTCCCGTTGTGTTGTCCTCTATTGTCTCCATCACAGAGCCAGTCGCCGATGTACCCGGTATATTCTCCGTTATATTCCCATCGGGGGTTGTCATCAGCGGATCTGCCGGCGCGCCGCCTGTTATTTTCTTGGAGCGTGTATCAATCGTCGCCGTTGTATTCGCTGCTTCTTTTTTCTTTCTACCCCTATTCTCATCCTTACCCCCCATGCTGAGTCTTTATGTCTTTTGATATAGTTAGTAGGAGTTCCTATCAATACATACGATGTGGTCTAATCTATTTGGTATTTGTTAAAATAATGTTTTTGAACGAAATTAACGGTGACGGGAGCGGAGCTGTTACCAAATGCGTGTGCTACATGTTGTAGCTAAACCGGAAGTCTATATATTTTCTTTTTTGATATTTTTTTTTACATCGATTATTAAAATATATCGCGATAATTATCGTTATCGTTATATCGCCCAGCCCTATGTGATGATGTAGTGTAGTGTTGTTAGTGTGATGTGATGATGTAGTGTAGTGTAGTTAGTGTGAGGGTGTTGTTAGTGTGATGTGATGATGTAGTGCTATGTGAGGGTGTTGGCTGCCTTGTTGGCTGGTTTTACTCTCGTCTGTCATTATCCCTCTTTGATGGCGAGGCTGACACTTCGGTCAGAGTTTCCGCCACCACATTTGTGTTGTTTGAGGACAAATGTGTGTGTATGTGTGATAGAGAGAGAGAGTGGGAGGAAAATAGATTTTTTTAAATATAAATTGCGATCAAATTGATAGTCAAAGAGGATACAGTGTGTGTGCGTGTGTGTGTGTCTGAGTGCGCCATAGTGGGTTTGGAAGCTGAGCAACCACACCACCATCTGGGCTCCAGGCTT
>NC_140165.1:243952741-243965241 GCF_963971535.1 Notolepis coatsorum
AGATTGTGTACAACAAGTCAGCAGGAGTACACGTCTGGCAGCTAAGGGTAAGTGGTGCTGTTCATCAAGCAGCAAGCAGTGCCAAGTGTGAGTGCTTCACTTTGAGTGGTATAGACATAGTAGATAGTAGTATAGTAGTATAGACATAGTAGCATAGTAGTATAGACATAGTAGATAGTAGTAGACATAGTAGATAGTAGTATAGACATAGTAGATAGTAGTATAGACATAGTAGATAGTAGTAGACATAGTAGTATAGTAGTATAGACATAGTAGCACAGTAGTATAGACATAGTAGATAGTAGTAGACATAGTAGATAGTAGTATAGACATAGTAGATAGTAGTATAGACATAGTAGATAGTAGTATAGACATAGTAGATAGTAGTATAGACATAGTAGATAGTAGTATAGACATAGTAGATAGTAGTAGACATAGTAGACATAGTAGACATAGTAGACATAGTAGATAGTAGTATAGACATAGTAGATAGTAGTAGACATAGTAGATAGTAGATAGTAGTATAGACATAGTAGTATAGTAGATAGTAGTATAGACATAGTAGATAGTAGTAGACATAGTAGTATAGTAGATAGTAGTATAGACATAGTAGATAGTAGTATAGACATAGTAGATAGTAGTATAGACATAGTAGATAGTAGTAGACATAGTAGACATAGTAGACATAGTAGACATAGTAGATAGTAGTATAGACATAGTAGTATAGTAGATAGTAGTATAGACATAGTAGATAGTAGTATAGAGATAGTAGATAGTAGTAGACATAGTAGATAGTAGATAGTAGTATAGACATAGTAGTATAGTAGATAGTAGTATAGACATAGTAGATAGTAGTAGACATAGTAGTATAGTAGATAGTAGTATAGACATAGTAGATAGTAGATAGTAGTATAGACATAGTAGATAGTAGTAGACATAGTAGATAGTAGTATAGACATAGTAGATAGTAGATAGTAGTATAGACATAGTAGTCAAGTCAAGTCAGTTTTATTTATATAGCACATTTCCAGGCAGCGGCAGCTGACACCAAAGTGCTTCACAAGCAAGTTGATAAAAACAAAATAATGTGGTGCAAGGTATAAGATTAAAAACATAGCAAAGCAACAAAAACAAAACAATATGGTGCAAGATATAAGATTAAAAACATAATAAAGCGGGGAGCTCCAGTAGCTCACCACGTACCGCGAGTGCTATTTCAGCGCCGTGGACAACCGTGCTCGTCACGGATCTGGGGCTGAGCGCGTTCGAATCCTGGACGGCAGCCGTGCCTTTCCCAGAGTGTCTTCCCCCCCATCTGAACCCTTTCAGCCTGCTTCTGTCGGTCGAACTTGACCAAGTATGAATGCGACGAAAAAGCGATAAACGCTAAAAGAACCAGCTGACTGGTCAAAGTTTAAAAAAAAAACATAATAAAGCAATGAAAGCAATAAAAACTGGTAGGACAGAGTAAAACAAAGAGGATAGAAGGGCCAGGGGTCTAGTGGTGATTAAGTAGGGGGGAAGGCCAAGGAGAACAGGTAGGTTTTCAAGAGTGATTTAAAAGCCTGCACGGTCTGGGCGGTCCGTACGCTGAGGGGGAGGCTGTTCCACAATCTAGGCGCTGCGGTGGAGAAAGCTCTGTCTCCCCTAGTCTTGAGCCTGGTTCTGGGTACCACCAATAGCAGCTGGTCAGCTGATCTGAGGGATCGTGGGGGGTGTGGCGGTGCAAGAGCTCGGACAGATAGGGAGGCGCCGTGCCATTTAATGATTTAAAAACATTTAGGGCTAATTTAAAATCGATCCTAAAGCTAACAGGCAGCCAGTGGAGCGAGGCCAAAACTGGGCTGATGTGTTCGTGTTTTCTTGTTTTGGTGAGGAGGCGCGCGCTGCATTCTGCACCAGTTGTAGGCGGCGGAGGAGGGATTTGTCGATGCCCGTGTACAGAGCATTGCAGTAGTCGAGGCGAGTGGTGACAAAGGCATGTATCACCGTCTGTAGGTTACTTTGGGAGAGGTATGCCTTTGTCTTCGCCAGGAGTCTAAGGTTGTAAAAGCTGTTTTTAACTACGGCGCTGACCTGTTTGTCGAATTTAAAATAGCTGTCGAAGATGACCCCGAGGTTCCTGACAGAGGTGGAGAGGTTTGGACCCAGGGGACCAAGTGCGTCAATGTAGCAATAGTAGCATAGTAGATAGTAGTATAGACATAGTAGATAGTAGTATAGACATAGTAGATAGTAGTATAGACATAGTAGATAGTAGATAGTAGTATAGACATAGTAGCATAGTAGATAGTAGTATAGACATAGTAGGTAGTAGATAGTAGTATAGACATAGTAGATAGTAGATAGTAGTATAGACATAGTAGCATAGTAGATAGTAGTATAGACATAGTAGATAGTAGGGGTGGGGGAAGAAATCGATACAGTGATATATCGTGATCAGTAACTGTAACTGAGGGGTACAATTCCCTGACTGTATTGATGTAAGTATGGTATCATTAAACCACTACCGCTTTATGTACTTTAATTACTGGCCATACAGTACATGATATATAAATATAATGAACACTTCCCACAATGAACCGGTTCTACACAAAGTTGTCTTTAAGTATTTATTGCAGCAAAAGGTACATAATACTTCTCTATTATACTTTGAATGCACTTGTAAGGCAAAGGAATGTGCGTAGGCAAATCAACAATGAATGTCCATTCTCTGGTTACGCAGGAGGTAATTATACAACCTGAATCTTAGGGAATTATATCTATGGTACACTAGTAATATATAGCGGGAGATACTGGAAGGGTCCCCCTGGTTGTAAGCCAGCAGGGGTAGAGGATCTGTCGGTAGTAGAGAGTCTGGTCAACGATGACTAAGGAGACTCCAAGTACAGGAGACGGTGCAATAGCCTCTTGATCCACAGACGAATACAGCTGTTCTCCGTAGACTGTAGCTCCACAGTGAAGAAAGCTAGCCGGCCTCAGGCTCTCTGAGGCGCGGACTCGACTTGGCTCCTCACAGGGTAAATCCAACACGTGCAGGCGTCGGCGATTCTCCGCTCCATAAATCACAGGACCAAAACAAATATAATCCAGCCGCAAAGGGCTATGTAGTCGTCGGGTAGATTAATCCAGTGTACATGTCCACACGGTTCTCGTCTAGGTCTCCTCGGGTGAAAGCGCCATGAAAGCAGCCCAGCCTGGATAAGAACTCTAGCTGGTACGAGGAAGCGTTGGTGATGCTGGTCACTGTAGAACTTTAGCCGCACGATACACTATACACAAATAGACTATTACTGACTTAATAGAAATATGTCGCACTCGACGGTATAGCGCCAAACTCTGACAATTCAGTTATTAATTCGCACGTGGTCTCAATGCTCTATTCTGGGGCCAAACAGGCCATACTTCACCGCACGGAGTATCGTGGGTGAGGCTTCAACTTATTGGGTAACTCTTAGACTTCTGACTAAGCGCTTCTGTATTCACCTGCGCCATATTTATATGCACGGTGAGCAAACTAGTGCCAACGACATTTCTGTCTCGTATCCCTGGGCAAGGCCGGGCATGCACAGACATGTCTTGACGGTGACTTTGAACCTGACTCCGGAGGCATGGCTCTGGCGCCTGTGGACCGCTGTCCAATAGGAGAATGAAATATTATGGTCTGTAGTAGGCTAAAGGGATATTCCGTGTATATGTACAAGGAATATACAAGGGATATCAAACGATATACAAATACTATGCAATATATATCAATCAATAAATATATATATTCGGTTTAATCTGATCCTTTGTAACAGCCGCCCCCTAATTAGTCCCACCTAATTAGCTAAGCAGAGACAGATTAACCGCACTGTCCACTACTCAATGTCTGTTGTGAGGGGTCGGTCAGTTCACAAAGTCATGGGGTCATGGTCGTCATCGATAGTATCGGGGAGCCTTGGCAGTTCTATTAGCCTCGCCACGGGTCGGGTGTAGATCCGTCCTTGGACGAGCACTTCGGCTGCTCGGACCTTTCCGTCGGCACCGGTGATCACTTTGCTTACGCGGCCAGCCGGCCACATAGCTCGGGGTAGTGACTGGTCGATAATCATGACGACTGTTCCTTCTGTCAAATTGTCTCTCTCTTTCACCCATTTCTGGCGGGTCTGTAGAGACGGTAGATAGTGGAGTAGGAAGCTGTTCCAAAACTTGTCAGCCAATACTTGACTGTACCTCCACATTCTTCGGCCGTTCGCTTCTTTAGGCCTGTACATTGTCTGTGGTAGCGCGGGGTCCAGCCGCCCCATCAAGAGTGTGTTGGGGGTGACTGGGTCGACATCTGCTACATCACTTGAGACGTAACCGAGGGGCTTTGAGTTCAATACTCCCTCGATCTCCGTGAGGACTGTCATTAGGACTTCTTCCGCCACGGTCTGGGCCCCAAGCATGGCGTACAGGGCTGTCTTTATTGAACGTACTTCTCGTTCCCAAGTTCCACCGAAGTGAGGTGCGTTCGGGGGATTAAACTGGAAGTCAATCTGGGATGGAGCGAGGTGGGTCTTAAGTTCTGGGCCCATAGCTTGGAAGCTCTCTCTCAGCTCTCTTTCTCCGCCTTTGAAGTTTGTCCCGTGATCAGACAATAATATAGACGGTTTGCCTTTCCGCAATGTGAATCTTCGGAAGGCCATAAGGAATGAGTCTGTGCTCATGGTTGGAAGGAGTTCTATATGCATCGCTCGGGTGGTCATGCATTTGAATACAATACCCCACCGCTTCTCGGTTCCTCTTCCTTTCTTTATATACAGCGGGCCGAAACAGTCCATACCGGTGGAGTGAAAAGGCTTGTCGCCGAGTCGGAGGCGACAGGGAGGTAGGTCAGCCATCCGGGGTATACTGGGCTGCGCTCGCCACTTACGACAGTCTAGACAGGTTCGCTGGAAGCGCCGCACTGCTTCTCTCCCTTGCAGTATCCAATAACGACGTCTGATCTCCGCGAAGACTCTCTCTGCCCCGGCGTGATACACATCCTCGTCGTATTTCTTTATGATCAGCTCTGTGACCTTGTGTTGGCTGTTTAAGGGTACTTGACGTCATCCGGTAAGTCTGGAGCTCTCCGCAGACGACCACCCACTCTGATGAGACCATGGGCGTCGCTCTCGGGGGCTAGGTGGAGCAGTCTGCTGTCTGATGGGACGGGCTTTGCTCCCTGTAGACAGTCTAGCTCATCGGGGAACGAGTCTCTCTGGGCTCGTTGTAGTAGAAGAAGTTCTGCTTCTTCGTAGTCAGCTGCTGTAATGTCAGTAGTGAGCTGAACCTCTGGGTGGTGCCACAGGAATGTCTTTAGCTGCGCACTCTCTAGGGTGAGGCAATCGTCTATGTCGGGGTCTGTGGAGACGAGTGTGTTCAATCCACAGAACATAGATTTCTTGTTTTCGGCCTCCTCTTTACTCGCTTCCCGTGGGGTGGGTGTAGGCCACTCTTCTTCCGGGAGCTTGAGGAACTCTGGCCCGTCACTGTATAGGTTGTGACGGGTGAGGTCATCCAGGGACATTCCCCGGGTGATGACGTCAGCTGGGTTGTGTTTTGTGTCCACATACCTCCAGCTTGCTACTTCTGTTAAATCTTGAATCTCTGTGACTCTGACTCCCACGAAGACCTTGTATCTGCACGAATCAGACTGGATCCATGTGAGTACTGTCGTGGAGTCTGACCACAAGATTGTTCTTTGCACCGGAATGGTGAGTTCACGTTGGATTAACGTGGCGAGTTGCGCTCCTGCTAGGGCTGCGCAGAGCTCTAGACGCGGGATAGATTGTTGCTTTCGTGGGGCTATTCTTGAGCGAGCCAGGATGAAAGCAGTATGTATTTCTCCTCCCTCCTCTCGGGCACGCAAGTAGGCCACCGAACCGTAGGCTACTTCGGAGGCGTCGCTGAAGACGTGCAGGTCCATCTGGCACGTCTCCGGCCTCACTGTGGGTGGGAAGTAGCTGCGGCGTATGTTGACACCTGGGAGTGAGCTGAGTTCCGTCTCCCACTCTCTCCATGTGGATGCAAGGTGTTCGGGTATGGGGTCGTCCCAGCCCTGGTCCTTGTCCCATAACGCTCTTACAATCATCTTTGCCCTGGTGGTGTAAGGTAGAATACATCCCAACGGGTCATATTGTCTGGCGAGTGTTCTGTATACACTCCGTCTGGTGGTCGGTAGTGCAGTCGACCTTCCCTGCTCCTTGGTCAGGGGTGTGTGTTTATAATGGAGCGAGTCTGTTTTGAAGCGCCAGACTAGTCCTAATGTCATTTCTTGGGCTTCTCCTGGGATGGTCGCCATCCAGGTCTCGCTGCTTGCTGCCTTGTCCTCGGGGGAGAGGCTGCGCAATACTTGCGGGTCGCTGCTGGCCCACTGCCTGAGATCAAAGCCGCCTTTGATCAGGGAGGCGCGGAGCTTGAGTAGAAGGGCCTCGGCTTCTTCTGGCGTCGAGACGCTTTGCAGACAGTTGTCCACGTAGAAACTATTTCCTACACTTTGTCGGACCTCTTCATCAGCTGCTGGGTCCTCTGCGACGTGTTTTTGCAGTGCAAACGTAGCACAGCATGGGCTGCATGTGGTTCCGAAAGGGAGGACTTCCCATTGATAGATGGCTGGTTGCTCATCCCCGATCCTCTCTCTCCATAGGAACCGCAGCAGGGGCTTGTCCTCCTCCACTAGTCTCACCTGCAGGAACATCCCTTTGATGTCGCCGCTGATGGCCACCTTGTCTTGGCGGAAACGTAGTAACACGCCTAGTAGAGAGGGGCCGAGTGTTGGGCCGGGCAAGAGCTCTTTATTCAGATTTTGTGATCCGATCTGGTAGCTGCAGTTGAACACAATACGATCCTTGCCGTTGTGGTGGACTTTGTGGTGCGGCACGTACCATGATTTGGTCGTCTGATCGGCCTCTTTAATGTCAATTTTCTTTGTGTCCCGCTGTGATTAGCTTGTTAATCTCAGCGCGGTACACAGTCTCTTGAGCGGGGTCTCTGGCTAGGCGCCGCTCTGTGTTCAATAGATACCGCTCCGTCGCTTCTTTTGGGGCGTGGAAGGTAGGCATACCCTCTCGCCTCAGGAGTGGAGTTGCGTATCTCATCACTCCGTTGACTTTGACTCTCTTTGTCCCCTGCTCAAGGAGGGCTATAGCGTAAATGTCTTCCTTGGAACGAATGTCTTTCTTTTCGTTCTTAAAGGGCATTGTCTCTAGTGTCCATAGCCTCTCGACATGCTGTAGGAGGGTGGTGTCTTCTTCTGTCACTCTGGAGTGGAGGCAGCTAGTGGCTGCTGTTCGGTTAAGAGACTTAGCGAGGGGGCCTTGTAATGTCCATCCTAGGCGGGTCTCGACTGCTGCAGGACAGCCTCTGGGCCCTGTGTGGACCCGGTCTATCGGGACGATGAGGTCTGCATGGTCGGAGCCTATCAGCAGGGTCGGGGTGGCACCGCCTATGAGCGGTATAGGTAGTTGACGCAGGTGCACATATTTATCCATCAGCTTGGCGATGGGGTAGGTGTACTGCGACAGGCCTATTTCTTGGCTGGTGAAAGCATTAGTAATCCTATACCGTCTCTCTGGCTGCCCGCTTGCTGCGATAGTGAAGGAGACATTCTCGCCCTTTATCGTCTTTAGATCTCTTCTTATTGTCCGAATCGTCATCTGGTTTTCGCTCCCCCGCAGCCCCAGCTGGGCCGCAGCGGACGCGAGGAGAAGGGTCTTCTCTGACCCGTCGTCAAGGACGGCGTAAGTGTCCATGACCTTATCTTGGTAACTCAGTGTTACGCGGACCACCTTTAAGAGCACCCGGGCGCCCCCGCTGCTGGCGGGGTCAATGTACATAACACTTGCCTTTGTGCTGCTTGAGGGTGCAGGCTTTCTTCTGTTACTGTCGTGTAGGACATCTAGGTGGGCTCCGTCACACCGACTACACCTCTTCTTTAAGCGGCAATCGGCTGCCATGTGACTGCGCGCACATCGGTAACAGCGTCGGTTGGACTTTATCCATTGACTCACCTCGTCGGCGGTCATCTTCTTGAACGTGTCACATTGTGACAACCAGTGTTCCTTTTCGCAGTACGGGCACACCATCTTCCACTTCTCTTTCATCGAGGGGGTACTGTGGTTCTTGCTGCTCGGTACTGATTCTGATTGGTGCATGACGGTCACCAATCTGCGGCCATCGTTTGCTCTCCTAGGTCCCTCTCTGGAGCTTGGTGTGCTCCGCATGAACGTATCCAACCGTAGGCTGTTGACTTCTCTCGCCAGGAAGTCGGCTAGGTCTAGGAGGGATGGCTCGGGACCGTTAGGATCACGGTGGTCTCTTTGCCGCCTGAAGCGCTCTTGTCGGGCGGGCGGAAGCTTCTCTAAAATCCTCTCGACATTAGAGTTTGCGTACAGTTCGTGCATACCCTTTTCTCTTTGCGCCCCCAGCATCCCTACCAGGGATTGTACCTTGATAGACAGGTCATCTAGTGAGCGATTGTCTGTGGCTGGGGGTAGGCGGTCAATATGCCTTATCTCTTGTATTACGTAGTCCCATATGCGTCCATATCTTTGGTCGAGTGCTGCTAGAGCCGCTGTGTATGGGGTAGTAGAGGTGGCATAGGCCAGCGCTATATTGTGCGCTCGGGGCACCTTGAGGTGCTTCAGTAGGATAGCATACTTGTACGGTTCATCAGCTACATCGGACATCATTGTCTCTAAGCACATTCGTAGCTCCGTGTACTGTGCTCTGTTCTCGTGGGTGAAGTCCGGAAACGTCGGTGTGCCAATGTATGATGCCATGGATGGCTGGCACATCGGTGAGCGTTGGAAGAGAGGCCTCCTAGGCGAGTCTCCTCTTACGCCTCTTGGTGGGCTGGTACCTGCTGGGTACCATGGCCCGCGTATCCAGGTGCTGTTCCTCGGGGCTGGTCGTGCGTCAAGCTCACCTGTGAATTGAGTCGGGGGTCTGTAGCGCAGAGCCGCGGGGGTAGAGCCTGGGCTGTACTGGACCTCCTGGTCTTGTGGAGTACTGTGCTGCTGTCGGGCTTGACTCTCCTCCTCTCCCTCTTCTTCTTCCTCTGGCAGGTCCTCTAGATCCTGTAATCGTCTATTTAGCCTCTCCGCGGTGTAGACCGTTTCTTCCTTGTAGCTGGGTCTCGCGTGGACCGGTCGGGGAAGGGGTTCGGAGGGGGGTATAGGCTCTCTCTGGTGGTCGGGCTCAGGGTCGCTTGATCGGGTAGGGGAGGGTGCCCTTGACCCTTGTCTTGACGAGGCCCTGGAACCCCGTGCGGAGGGAGGGGGTGTTGCCCTGGTGATCAGCTGCTCCATTATCTGCGCTTGTAATCGGTCGCGCTCGGCTTCGCGCTTGGTGAGAGCGAGGTCGCGCTCTGCTTCTCTTTGGGCACCGGCAGCGGCGCGCTGGGCTTCGGCCCGGTCCCTTACCATATTCTCTTCCGTCTGAAGGCGTCTAATCTCTAGACGTATACGATCTTCGTCGCTCCGTTGCTGCGCCTGAAGGCGTTCTCTTTCCATGGAAGAATGTTCGCGCTCACTAAGCGTCTGTGCTTGGAGTCGATCGCGCTCTGTTGAGGCTGCTAGGCTGGCGAGGAATGCCTGTGCCAGCATCTTGTCCGCCTCGCTGGGGGAAGACGCTGGTTGAGGTGATCCGCTCCTGGCAGTACTCGTTGGAGATCTGTTCTCCTGTGGCGAGTCCTGGAGATCCATCTCCGGGGTGCTCTCCTCTTCTTGTAGCGGGTAGAGTTCCATCCCTGGAGAGCTGTCTTTATCCTGGAGCTCTCCGGGGACTACTTCTTCGGTCTTGGCGGGGGGTAAAGTCATGTCGGGTCCCTCCTGGTCCCTACCGTGAGCTTGGTCAGTTACGTTAGAACCCACTAGGGCCTCTATTGGCGGGGTAGCCTGGGCGATAGGGTCGGACATAATTTTACTATCTACTTTTTCCGCGTTTACCGTCTGTAGAAGGCTAGGTAGTATATTGGCAACGTAATCCTCTAAGTACTGAGGTGTCTGCCGTCTACGCTGCGGGCGATCTACTTTAGGAGAACCGTTTTGTGGAGTGTTCATCATAGGCCATGTCAATATTAATACCACTATATTAATATTACACTAGTTACCATCCGGCTCGAAGGACCAATTGTAACTGAGGGGTACAATTCCCTGACTGTATTGATAAGTATGGTATCATTAAACCACTACCGCTTTATGTACTTTAATTACTGGCCATACAGTACATGATATATAAATATAATGAACACTTCCCACAATGAACCGGTTCTACACAAAGTTGTCTTTAAGTATTTATTGCAGCAAAAGGTACATAATACTTCTCTATTATACTTTGAATGCACTTGTAAGGCAAAGGAATGTGCGTAGGCAAATCAACAATGAATGTCCATTCTCTGGTTACGCAGGAGGTAATTATACAACCTGAATCTTAGGGAATTATATCTATGGTACACTAGTAATATATAGCGGGAGATACTGGAAGGGTCCCCCTGGTTGTAAGCCAGCAGGGGTAGAGGATCTGTCGGTAGTAGAGAGTCTGGTCAACGATGACTAAGGAGACTCCAAGTACAGGAGACGGTGCAATAGCCTCTTGATCCACAGACGAATACAGCTGTTCTCCGTAGACTGTAGCTCCACAGTGAAGAAAGCTAGCCGGCCTCAGGCTCTCTGAGGCGCGGACTCGACTTGGCTCCTCACAGGGTAAATCCAACACGTGCAGGCGTCGGCGATTCTCCGCTCCATAAATCACAGGACCAAAACAAATATAATCCAGCCGCAAAGGGCTATGTAGTCGTCGGGTAGATTAATCCATTGTACATGTCCACACGGTTCTCGTCTAGGTCTCCTCGGGTGAAAGCGCCATGAAAGCAGCCCAGCCTGGATAAGAACTCTAGCTGGTACGAGGAAGCGTTGGTGATGCTGGTCACTGTAGAACTTTAGCCGCACGATACACTATACACAAATAGACTATTACTGACTTAATAGAAATATGTCGCACTCGACGGTATAGCGCCAAACTCTGACAATTCAGTTATTAATTCGCACGCGGTCTCAATGCTCTATTCTGGGGCCAAACAGGCCATACTTCACCGCACGGAGTATCGTGGGTGAGGCTTCAACTTATTGGGAACTCTTAGACTTCTGACTAAGCGCTTCTGTATTCACCTGCGCCATATTTATATGCACGGTGAACAAACTAGTGCCAACGACATTTCTGTCTCGTATCCCTGGGCAAGGCCGGGCATGCACAGACATGTCTTGACGGTGACTTTGAACCTGACTCCGGAGGCATGGCTCTGGCGCCTGTGGACCGCTGTCCAATAGGAGAATGAAATATTATGGTCTGTAGTAGGCTAAAGGGATATTCCGTGTATATGTACAAGGAATATACAAGGGATATCAAACGATATACAAATACTATGCAATATATATCAATCAATAAATATATATATTCGGTTTAATCTGATCCTTTGTAACAGTAACCGTGAACCTTCCGATTACCAGACCGCTCTACCCACTGTCTCACCGTATATATATATATATATTAATATACTGTAAACAGAATAATCATGTAATATTACTTACTCCTTACTGTAGCTGCCCATGAGATGTAACTTCAGTGGCTACTTAGTTGATACACAATAGTACCTCAATGCACACATATTAATATGGATGGGCAGAACTCACTGAATTGCTATTCGATAGTCACTGGGAACTATTCCACGACTAATCGAACTCCCAAAAGCATTCATTCTGAAAGTTACATCGTTGATGCTTGAAATGTCTGAGCTTCCAGGTTAAGGTATGTCATTGCTGTTATTGCAGCTAGATATTTGGGAGTAGCACCAGCCACAACGCTATTTCTGGGAACAAAAACATTAATTCCAAAAGTTACATCACTGATGCTTGAAGTGTGTGAGCTTTAGTGAAACAACATGGTGAACGTTGCTATTGTGTAACATCTCCTGATGAATTGAAAATGGGGGACCCTGATGTAAACCAGACGAAAGTCTTTCTCTGGTCTGCATCCCCTTAACAATTGTGTGTATTGAGCTGTACTGTATTGTACCCATTCTGCAATCTGTTAATAAAGTTTTCAATCAATCAATCAATCCGGTCTGTCTTTCTTCATCTTTCTGTTCTGTTCTCCCAGCTGTTAACAGACTGTTATGCTACCTGGCTAGCTAGCTAGCTACCTGTACCCAGCATGCCGTTCAGCAGTGTAACAGTGAATAGGGTCCCCTCTCGATAGACTACACAGTGTATGTGCTGGTAAACACAAGGGAAAATATATATATTTTCTTGCATAAACTATTCAATTATTTTATAATTGAACAACTATTCAAAAATGTGAAAATCAATGGCCATCCCTAATACTAAACAAAGACACCGCTACACACGCACACACACACACACACACACACACACACACACACACACACACACACACACACACACACACACACACACACACACACACACACACACACA
>NC_140165.1:243967741-243970241 GCF_963971535.1 Notolepis coatsorum
TCCCTGTAGCAGCTAACATCACAGAGGCCTGTTCTCTGGTAGGGCTCCCTGTAGCAGCTAACATCACAGAGGCCTGTTCTCTGGTAGGGCTCCCTGTAGCAGCTAACATTACAGAGGCCTCTGGTAGGGCTCCCTGTAGCAGCTAACATTACAGAGGCCTCTGGTAGGGCTCCCTGTAGCAGCTAACATTACAGAGGCCTCTGGTAGGGCTCCCTGTAGCAGCTAACATTACAGAGGCCTCTGGTAGGGCTCCCTGTAGCAGCTAACATTACAGAGGCCTCTGGTAGGGCTCCCTGTAGCAGCTAACATTACATCACAGAGGACTCTGTATAGCAGCTACAGATGCGTATAGCTCTTAATCATTCAAAGGTTTCTGTATCAAGGACATCTCTCTCTCTCTCTCTCTCTCTCTCTCTCTCTCTCTCTCTTTCTCTCTCTCTCTACCCCCCCCCCCCCTTAGGAAAGGATGCTCTCTCCTGCTCCTCCCTCTCTCTCTCTCACTCTCTCTCTCTCTCTCTCTCTCTCTCTCTCTCTCTCCTCTCTCTCTCTCTCTTTGATCTTGTCCCCCTGGTCGCTGTACTTAACTGATATCTAGTAGACCCAGTGCTATCCTAAAAACACCAGGCAAGGACAAACATTCCTGTGTGTGTGTGTGTGTGTGTGTGTGTGTGTGTGTGTGTGTGTGTGTGTGTGTGTGCGTGTGCGTGCGTGCGTGCGTGTGTGTGTATGTGTGAAAGTGTGTCTGCTCACAAAACATGGCGCATATGAAAGGGTATGTGCACAGTTCTTAACCCCATAATATCATATCAATATGTTTACACCATGTACCATGGTAATTTTATTCACATTGTAAGGGTATATTAATGGAAAAGACGGGTGATAATTTTCTTCAAAATGGAAAAAAAATATATTTATTGAAAGACTGTTGGAACGTTTGATTGAAAACCTTTTAATTTAACCTGCAAATTGTTGAATGGCTTTCTACTCAGTGAAGTCGACGTTCCGTCGTCGCAAGGGATATTATTTTCAGCGTCCTATCGGGGGCCAAATGGAAGCAAAACATTTTCATGAATCACAATTTGGCAGGAATCACATGGCAACTCTTCACTGTTGGACCTTATCAAGCATCCCGGGGCTCGTGATGAATATATCAGGAGCTCCTGGGAAGTTTTTAATCTCACCGCCCCGCTGGCCGGGCCAGAGTGCCTCTCCGCACGTCCACCGCCTTGTGCCAGAAACACACAACAAAGCACGGGGCCGCCGGGCCTGACCAGAACCAGAACCAACCCAGGAAAACACTGAGGCGTCCCTCACCAGCTAACGCACTGTTTATCACCTCTTAGTGCTGGAAGCCAGACTGAACAGGCCAAATGAACCCACTAATACAATAAAACCAGTTGTTTTAGTGTCTGTTCGCCTGTCTGGCTGGAGACATATACGCACACACATGCACATGCACACACACACACACACACACACACACACACACACACACACACACACACACACACACACACACACTCACAGCAGCAGACACTCTGGCTCCGAGGTGAAAGATCTCTGTGATTGCAGAAATTATGGCAGACACGACAGGGGACACAGATAGAGTGAAAAGCTACGTGCAGCGGCTCTTAGCAGGCGTGAAGATTAGCGTTTTGAGGCTGATTGCGGTCGGGTTGTTATGACCACCAATCAGATGCTCCCCCGGCCGGACCCGCGTCCCGGACCCGGGGTGATGGGAGCGTGTGTTTTACTAGATTGGCTCATGTCGTGGTAGATGAAGGATCCACGGCTGTTTGATGTAGAACAGAATCACACTGGCTGTTTGAAAATGACAGCGTTTGTGACGGGGTTGAATGTTTGGGACAGGGTTGAATGCTTGGGACGGGGTTGAATGTTTGGGACAGGGTTGAATGTTTGTGACAGGATTGAATGGTTGAATGTTTGGGACAAGGTTGAATGTTTGGGACAGGGTTGAATGTTTGTGACAGGGTTGAATGTTTGTGACAGGGTTGAATGTTTGGGACAGGGTTGAATGTTTGTGACAGGGTTGAATGTTTGTGACAGGGTTGAATGTTTGGGACAGGGTTGAATGTTTGTGACAGGGTTGAATGTTTGGGACAGGGTTGAATGTTTGGGACGGGGTTGAATGTTTGTGACAGGGTTGAATGGTTGAATGTTTGGGACAAGGTTGAATGTTTGGGACAGGGTTGAATGTTTGGGACAGGTTTGAATGTTTGTGACAGGGTTGAATGTTTGGGACAGGGTTGAATGTTTGGTCAGGTTTGAATGTTTGTGACAGGGTTGAATGTTTGAGAGATTTGAAGATTTGTGAGAGGGTTGAATGTTTGGGACAGGGTTGAATGTTTGGGACAGGGTTGAATGTTTGGGACAGGGTTGAATGTTTGGGACAGGGTTGAATGTTTGGGACAGGTTTGAATATTTGGGACAGGGTTGAATGTTTGGGACAGGGTTGAATGTTTGGGACAGGGTTGAATGT
>NC_140165.1:243974241-243984241 GCF_963971535.1 Notolepis coatsorum
AGACAGTAGAGGAGGTCTACATGTAGAACATACAGACAGTAGAGGAGGGTCTACATGTAGTAGAACATACAGACAGTAGAGGAGGGTCTACATGTAGAACATACAGACAGTAGAGGAGGGTCTACATGTAGAACATACAGACAGTAGAGGAGTGTTATGTACCAGGAGCCTGATCACTCCTGTGTCACTGTGCAGGCAGGCCTGATCACTCCTGTGTCACGGGGCATGCAGGTGAGGGCTGCCAATTAGCCAATTAGTGCTGATTGGTTACCTGCTGGGAGCTTTAAAACCAGCCCTGGTAACACACATGCAGGGTCTGTGTTTAGAAGAGTGTGGGTTAACAGATAGATAGTCACGTTCTTCCAGTCCTTATCCTTTAGTTTACACTAGTAATTCCTTGATATAGTAGCACTTTGAGTTAACACACGGTTTTGGTGTCGGTTTTGCACATAGGTTGCGTGCCTTTGAGCCAGGGTCGTAACAGTTGGGCGCTCGTCCGGGATATTTACCCCTAGAAATTTGTTTGGTGGTTTTTTTTTTGTGTTACACGGGGTGTCATGGTATTATGGTTTGGGTGGTGTTCGTTACATATGGTGTAACGTGGGGGCTTGAGCCGTTTCATCAAACAGGTGAGTATGCCTTATTTGTTTGTAATTTGATGTGACTACTTATGCTGTTAAAATATATAGTTTAGTGGGCACCACATGGTAATAGGGACATTATTTTCTGGTTGTTGGTTAGCTTCCTGTGCACCACATACTCCTGGGGCAGTCAGGGAAGGGATTAGCACCATCTACTTGTCTGGTACCGTATCATGTACTGGACGGGTGGATGGTCAAGTATGATCTTTGACTGGTAGCAGGTGTGGTTGAAGATGGTTAGGTCTACAGGGCATTAGTTTAAGGGTAGGTAGCTTAGGGGGGCCAGAAAACACAGGTAGTGTGGTAGGGCTTGATTTAGTGTTTCTTAGGGTAGACATGTGGTGGGCCGGTTTTGACTGCAGTTTAGATGTAGAAGCATATGTAGTCATATCAGGTTAGAAGGCGCACCCGTTTGGATTTGTTTGTTGAAGTTATTTTGTTTGTTTGAGTGTTTGGTGAGCATACCTGGTATGGCACGTCTATTTATTTCAGGGTGGGTGTGTTTTATTTTTATTTTTATTTATTTTTTTGCAACCTAGAAAGGTGCGCTCCGTAGAGCTCACATTTCCACCGCGTTCCCTTCTGGTTGTTATTATTGGCATTAGCATTCTTCATGGTTCTTCAGTGGTTCTTCGTTGTTCTTCAGTGGTTCGTTAGGGGGTCTTCAGTGGTTCTTTAGTGGTTCTTCGTGGTTCGTTAGTGGTTCTTCGTGACTGTAAAGTAAAGTGTGTAGCTTGTGGTGGCTGGTACAGTGACGATGGCTTCCATCAAGGACTTTGTTGATCGCCCGTCTCATGACATGTTGGAGAAGTTTTCCAAAGAACAACTTCTAGAACTTGCTGTACACTACAGGGTAGAGCTTACTGCAGGTGAGAAACGTTTGAAGCCGACTGCCTTGAGTGCTTTAAGGGTGTTACTCATTAGAGAGCAGGTGCTTGAGGAGAGGGTGGAGGAGCCTCCTTTGTCTCACGCGTCTCCGCTATTACCTGGTGCAGAGGGTGAGTGGAGGATTAGGGAGTTGGAGTTTAAGGAAAGGCAGCTAGAGCGAGAGCGTGAGGAGAGGAGAGAGGAGCGTGAGCTTAAGGAGAGAGAGAGGAAAGAGGAGCGTGAGCATGAGCGTGAGCGTGAGCTTAAGGAGCGTGAGTTTAAGGAGAAACAAATGTTGCTGGAGCACGAGCGTGCGCAGAAGGAGCTTGAATATAAGCATGCTGCCTTGCAGGCGGGTGCTCTGCATCCAGAGTCACGTTCCGTTTTGGTGTAGGCAGGAATATTAGGATGGTGCCTCCATTTTTTGAGAAAGACGTGGAAAGATATTTTCCCCTTTTTGAACGGGTGGCAACCACATTGAAGTGGCCTGATACCGCCTGGACACTGCTGCTGCAATGTGTTTTAGTTGGTAGGGCACAAGAAGCCTATACTGCTCTGTCCCTTGAACAAAGCGCTGATTATGAGCTTGTTAAAGCTTCCATATTGAGGGCTTATGAGTTGGTCCCCGAGGCCTATCGTCAGCGTTTTAGAGGCTATCGCAGGTCGGAGGGACAGTCGTATGTTGAGTTCGGAAAAGCGAAGGAGAACCTGTTTGACCGGTGGTGCACCTCGCAAAAAGCAGAGTCAAGGGAGCAGCTTAGACAGTTGGTTCTCCTAGAGGAATTTAAAAGGTGTGTTCCTGATAACGTTTCCACACATCTAAATGAGCATAAGGTATCGAAGATAGGCGACGCTGCTGTCTTGGCTGATGAGGCCGTGTGGAGTCCAGGGGTAGTAGGCGTCCTTTTCAGGGGAGCCGGTTCCCGGCACCCGTGTCTGCTGGTCGGTTTACTTCGACTCCTAGGCAAGGTGGCTCTGCTAGTGCATTCCCAGAGGGGGTTATCTGTTTTTACTGTAAGGAGCCTGGTCATATCGTTGCTGGGTGCCCTGTGCTTAAGCAAAAAAAATTAAAAACTGTGGCTCTGGTAGAAATCATGGACAGGACACCTATGCCGACATTAGAGGGTGGGGTGCGAAGTATCAAAGGTGCAGACAGGGAGCTAGAGGGCTCCTCAACGTTTATGATGGATGGATTTGTTTCACTGGTTGGTGCATTAGGATCAAAGCAGGCTATTACTATATGGAGAGATACAGGAGCTTTCCAGTCTCTCATTCTGGATGGGATTTTGCCATTTTCGGAAGATTCTTCATTACATTCCGGTGCCATTGTTCAGGGCTTTGGAGGAGGCTTTGTGAATACTCCTTTGCATGAGGTCTTGCTAAACTCTCCCTTAGTATCAGGCAATGTTGTTGTAGGAGTGTGTTCTCACATCCCCATAAAGGGGGTGTCCTTCATTCTAGGGAACGATTTGGCCGGTGGCAAAGTGCTGGCTACTCCAGTTGTAATTCCCGTCCCTGTAGTTTCTGAGGTTCCTGATGAGCTCGCACAGAAGCATCCAGGAGTGTTTCCTGTGTGTGCGGTAACACGCGCAATGTCAAAGGTCAAATGTGACACCCATGATGTTGTTAACTCAGATTGTGATATGACACTTAGTGACACGTTCTTTGTTGAGTTGAAAAGTGGCCCTGATGAGGGTTTTGGTAAGGTGATACCGTCTCATGAGCAGTTGGTACTAGAGCAAAACAAGGATGTCTCCTTGTCGTCCCTCTTTGAAGAGGCGGTTTTAGAGGATGCAATGATAGATACGTCTCAAGGATACTTTGTTAGCAATGACGTGCTCATGAGAAAGTGGACACCACCTAACCTGTCCAGTCTGGATGACTGGGGCAGTGTGTTTCAGATTGTTGTTCCAGCCGTGTATCGTCCTGATATACTGCATCTAGCACATGATCATGATCTTGCTGGTCACATGGGAGTCAGGAAGACTTATGACCGTGTGCTGAGACATTTTTGTTGGCCTGGTTTGAAGTCAGATGTGGCACAATATTGTCGCTCGTGCCATGTGTGTCAGGTTGTTGGTAAACCAAACCAGAAGATCCCTCAGGCTCCTCTGCAGCCTATTCCTGCCATTGGGGAACCTTTTGAGCAGATCCTCATTGACTGTGTTGGTCCCCTCCCTCGAACTAAGACAGGGAACCAGTACCTTTTGACTATTATGTGTGCAGCGACCCGTTTCCCTGAAGCCATTCCTTTACGCAAGATCACAGCCCCAGCTATATCCAAAGCTCTGGTTAGGTTTTTTTCGACGTTTGGCTTACCAAAGGTTATTCAATCAGATCAAGGGTCTAACTTCATGTCCCGTCTCTTTGCTCAGGTCCTCCAGCAGTTGTCTATCCAGCATTGCCCTTCCTCTGCCTATCATCCAGAGTCCCAGGGGGCGCTGGAGAGATTTCACCAGACTATCAAAACAATGCTGCGGGCATATTGTACGGAGTTCGAAAAAGACTGGGATGATGGAATCCCTTTGTCAAGTCAAGTCAAGAGTTTTAATTGTCACGGCATACAGGTATACAATGAAATGCGGGTGGTCTTGCCCGCAACGATGTGCAATACAGTGGTACATATAATAGAATCAAAAGAAGGAAACAACATTGTGCAGTAACAGGTAGCAGGTAACATGGAGTGACATCTCGGTATCTGTACATAGTTATTTACAGAGCATATGGGACATGCTAGTTAGCTTTGGTAGTGCAATACACTGTTCCTGTTATTCTAATTTAAAGTGTCCTTTCCTTTGGCCATAAGTGTGCGTGTGTGCGTCATGAGTGTGTGCCCGCTCATGTTAAAGTGTTAAGTGGCTGCTCGTGTGTGAGCGTGCACAGTGTGCGTGTCGTGTGTGTGTTCATGTGTGCTTGTGTGTGGACAGTTCAATGTTCTGAGCACTCAATGTTCATTGTTCATGGCTCTGATGGCCTGGGGGAAGAAGCTGAGCCTAAGCCGCTCTGTCCTAGTAGCTGGGGTTCGCAGGCGTCTGCCTGACCTCAGCAGCTGAAACAGGCTGTTATTGGGGTGGTGAGGGTCTTTCATTATCCTGCAGGCTCTGGATTTGCACCTCTTGTTGTATAGAACCTGCAGGGGGGGTAGTGCAATACCCGTGGTACGCTCGGCTGAGCGCACCACTCTCTGTAGGGCCTTCTTGTCCTGTGCCGTGCTGTTTCCATACCAGGCAGTGATGTTTCCGGTCAGGATGCTCTCTACAGCTCCTGAGTAGAAGGACTGGAGTATCTTTCCCGATACTCTGAACTTCCTTAACTGTCTCAGGTGGTAGAGACGCTGTTTCGCCTTCTTTACTACTGTGTCTATGTGTGTTGACCATGTCAGGTCCTCTGAGATGTGGACCCCCAGGTACTTGAAGCTGCTCACCCTGTCCACGGTAGCCCCGTTAATCATCAGTGGTGTGTGCGTCTCCTGCTGTCCTCTCCTATAATCCACGATCAGCTCCTTGGTTTTACCAATGTTCAGGAGCAGGCTGTTGTCCTGGCACCAGCGTTCCAGTACCTCAACCTCCTCCCGGTAGGCCTTCTCGTCGTTGTCCGAGATCAGCCCCACCACCACCGTGTCATCTGCAAACTTCACTATGGAGTTGGAGCTGAACTTGGCCACACAGTCGTGTGTGTAGAGTGAGTACAGCAGGGGGCTCAGAACACAGCCCTGGGGGGACCCGATGCTCAGGGTGATGGTGTTGGAGGTCTGACCCCCCCACCCTGACCGCCTGGGGTCTTTCGCTCAGAAAGTCCAGTACCCAGGCGCTCAGGGCCTGGGTACTGGACTTTCTGAGCGAAAGACCCTGTTTGCTGCTAGGGAGGTAACCCAGGAGTCTCTTGGATTCAGCCCGGCTGAGCTGGTGTTCGGCCACACAGTGAGGGGTCCTTTGAAACTGCTGAAGGAAAAGTGGTTGGCTGACCAGACTCCTTCCTCTACTAATTTGTTGGACTATGTGTGTGACTTCAGGCTTAAGCTTAGTAGAGCATGTGAACTAGCGAAAGAGAACTTAAAGGTAGCCCAAGGAAAAATGAAGGTGTGGTATGATAGGCGGGCCCGACATAGGGTGTTCTCACCGGGAGACAAGGTGTTGGTTCTCTCGCCTATTCTTGGGTCTGCATTACAGGCTAAATACAGTGGGCCATACTCCATTGAGCGCAAAGTTGGTGAGGTCGACTACTTGATTAAGACTCCCGACCGCAGGCGCAAGAGTAGATTATGTCACGTCAATATGTTGAAGGCGTACAATGATAGGGCTCAGATTGACCAGTCAGGGGTCAAGCCTGTGGCTGTTCTAACAGTTTCTGCATCTCCTATTGTAGCCGACTGTTCTGTGTCGAAGGAGATTTCTCAGGGCAGGTTGCCAAACACCCAGATACTAGGTGACTTGGACTCACACCTCTCGTACTTACCACTTCCTGAGCGTACGGATGTGGTGCGCCTACTTAGACAGCATATACGTTTGTTTTCTGATGTCCCTAGTCGTACTAATGTACTCGAGCATGACATTGATGTTGGTAGTGCAGGGCCAATTAAGCAACATGCCTACAGGGTGAATCCGGAAAAACGACAGATCTTGAGTAAGGAAGTAGACTATATGGTGAGACATGGCATTGCGGAGCCCAGTTCTAGTGCGTGGAGCTCCCCCTGCCTGCTTGTTGATAAGCCAGACTGCACTCATCGGTTCTGTACTGACTTCCGTAAAGTTAATGCAGTAACCAAGCCGGACTCGTACCCTCTTCCTCGGATGGACGACTGTATCGATCGGGTGGGTTCAGCAGCCTTTGTAAGTAAATTGGATTTGATAAAGGGATACTGGCAGGTTCCGCTTACTCCGCGAGCACGTGAGATATCCGCTTTTGTCACACCAGAGAGTTTCTGCCAGTATACAGTGATGGCCTTTGGCATGCGAAATGCCCCAGCGACGTTTCAGCGGCTAGTGAACAAGGTCCTGGCCGGGGTAGCGTTCTGTGAGGCATATCTGGATGACCTGGTTATCCACAGTTCCTCTTGGTCACAACATGTGGAGCATCTGGCGGAAGTGTTCAAGCGGTTGGGTGATGCTAACTTGACAGTTAACCTTGCAAAATGTGAATTTGGACAGGCCACGGTTACCTACCTGGGTAAGGTGGTTGGACGTGGGCATGTGTGCCCCATTGCAGCTAAGGTGGAGGCTATAGTGGGCTTCCCTGCTCCCATCACCAGGCGGGAGTTAAAGCGCTTCCTAGGTATGGCAGGGTACTATAGGAGTTTCTGTAGGAACTTTGCTTCTGTTGTTGCCCCTTTGACCAATCTGCTCAGTCCTAAGGTACCTTTCGTGTGGACTGAGACTTGTCAACAGTCTTTTGAGAGCATCAAGGGTATTCTGATTAGCGCTCCCGTTCTGTCAGCTCCCGATTTTCAACTGCCATTCAAGTTGGCAGTGGATGCTAGTGACCTTGGTGCTGGAGCCGTCCTCCTGCAAGAGGATGCATTAGAGGTAGAGCACCCAGTGTGCTACTTTTCTAAAAAGTTTGACAGGCATCAACTGCACTACTCTACTATAGAGAAGGAGGCGCTCGCTTTGGTTCTTGCCTTGAACCATTTTGATGTTTACGTTGGATCCTCCAGTTTACCCCTTGTTGTGTATACAGACCATAACCCTTTGGTTTTTCTTCGCAGCATGGTGAACTCGAACCATCGTTTGATGCGATGGAGTTTGTTCCTCCAAGCGTATAACTTGGATATTCGCCACATTCGTGGGAGGGACAACGTGCTAGCAGACGCTCTCTCACGGTCATAGTACCGGTGTTTGTGGTACCCGCTATCGCTGTTGTGGTGGTGGTCCTGACAACTAATGGGTCACAGTTGTTTTTTTTTGTTTTTGTTTATGGGTTGTTGTGTGGTGGTTGCCTCTGGGGCAACCAGTTTGGTGGGGGAGGTGTTATGTACCAGGAGCCTGATCACTCCTGTGTCACTGTGCAGGCAGGCCTGATCACTCCTGTGTCACGGGGCATGCAGGTGAGGGCTGCCAATTAGCCAATTAGTGCTGATTGGTTACCTGTTGGGAGCTTTAAAACCAGCCCTGGTAACACACATGCAGGGTCTGTGTTTAGAAGAGTATGGGTTAACAGATAGATAGTCACGTTCTTCCAGTCCTTATCCTTTAGTTTACACTAGTAATTCCTTGATATAGTAGCACTTTGAGTTAACACACAGGTTTTGGTGTCGGTTTTGCACATAGGTTGCGTGCCTTTGAGCCAGGGTCGTAACAAGGAGGGTCTACATGTAGTAGAACATACAGACAGTAGAGGAGGGTCTACATGTAGAACATACAGACAGTAGAGGAGGGTCTACATGTAGAACATACAGACAGTAGAGGAGGGTCTACATGTAGTAGAACATACAGTATTACCTCATCTTCCCAGCTGACCAGTGAACAAAGCAGGCAGTGGTGCAAAAATAATATTCCATTCATTGTGCAAAAACAATAGAAACCTTCCTTGTTGACACATACAGTTAGAGGGCTTTCCATCGCAAATTACACTATACGTGTCATGTCAACACACACACATGCACGTCTATATGAAAGTGTGTGTGTGTGTGTGTCTGTGTGTGTGATTGTCAGAAGCAGATGGTGTCTTGCCTTCGCCTCGTACTGACGCATACAGTAGGAGCCTTTAGCGTAGACCTTGGGACCTGACCCACATCCACACACACACACACACACACACACACACACACACACACACACGCACACGCACACGCACACACACACACACACACACTCTCTCACACTCTCTCACCTCGTCCGGTGCCACACATTCTTCCTCTCTGTTTTGCTGTCCGTCACAGACAAACACACACCCTCTATTTCTATACTCTGGAGAGGATCCCATAGCTGGAATGCAGAGTGATGTAACAAATCACCATTTCTGACATTCTCCCCCTGCGTGCACACACACACACACACACACACACACACACACACACACACACACACACACACACACACACACATATGATCATACACACACACATGATCATACACACACACACACGATCATACACACACACACACACACAATCATACACACGCTCACACACACACTCAGACACTCACACACACAGAGATTCACAGGGGAAACAAAGCCTCTAGTCAGGGGCGAGGGGGCTCTCACGCACAAGCCGAGACCCACTGTCGCCAGCTCCAGGGGCAGGTGACACACAGATGGAGGGATGGACGGACGGAGGGAGGAGAGACACACGGAGTCAGGAGGCCCTCGCTCGGACCGCTGGGGCACACTGCCCCTGGTGCCATAACGCTGCTGCTAACTGGATTTAGCTTATTGATGCCAGCCCTGACAGAAATTCCATTGAAGCCATATGGTCAATGGGACATTGCCCGAGCCTAGCCTAGCCTAGCTTAACGTAGCCGAGCCCAGCTTAACCCATTCATCCTGGCGCTAAGGAAGTGTTAGCTTTGGCTAAGGAGTCGCGCTGTAATACAATGTTATATATTTTGGTAAATAAAATAATACTTGTATATCTCGCACATCAAAATATAGATTATTATTGATGCCTGTGTGTGTGTGTGTGTGTGTGTGTGTGTGTGTGACTGCATTCGGACTCGGACTTAGTTATTTATTAATAATTTTGTAATAGGCCCTAATCATTTGGCATGTGTTATTAATTTTTGTATTTGTACGTCAGCTCTTTGACCGTCAGAGTGGAGTGTGTGTGTGTGTGTGTGTGTGTGTGTGTGTGTGTGTGTGTGTGTGTGTGTGTGTGTGTGTGTGTGTGTGTGTGTGTGTGTGTGTGTGTGTGTGTGTGTGTGTGTGTGTGTGTGTGTGTGTGTGGAGCAGGTGATGGGTCTGGCAGCAGAAGTGTAGTGTCGGACCACCCAGAGGCCCCTGCGCTGCGTCCAGTGAGCGTCCTGTTTGTTTGAGGCCCGGTGGAGGCAGGAAGAACAACATGGCTGTCTGTAGGAACTCTCAGATTCAGATTCAGATTCAGATTACTTTATTCGCCATTTTATACAGGTACAAAATGGAACGTGATTTGACATTACAGTGCATACTTTTTTCACAATTAAGAACAATACAACAGTAAATAAATAATTTTAAGTAAAGTTCAAGACAGGACAGAACAGTGAGACAACAATAAGATTGTGAAAGTGCGGTGGTTGGGGACATGGATACAGTGCAACACAAAGTTCAAGTCCAGAAGTCCAGCCCTAGCAGCTCGCCATAGAGGGGGGGGGGGAGCAGGGGGACACCTGACTCATTTACCAGGCGAGCTGCTGAGGGGAAGAAACTCAGTCTGTGGCGGGACCTAAGTGTCTTGGGCAGCCGTAGCTGCCTGCCGTGGGGGAGCATGGTGAAGAGGTTGTGACCCGGGTGGGCGGGGGCTGCCATGATCTTCCTCGCCCTCCTCAAGGCCCTGGTGGAGTGTAGGGACTCGAGGGAGT
>NC_140165.1:243989241-243992424 GCF_963971535.1 Notolepis coatsorum
AATATACAATAAAATGTACAGTAAAATGTTAAATGTACAGGAAGATATACTGTTACTCTGTGTTCAGTGAGGCGGTGTACAGTCTGATGGCTGTTGGCATGAAGAACTTCAACGTCAGACTTCTGCTGTTAAAAAGTAAACACTGTCGTATCCTTCCACACCATGTCATGTGTCTGTAACTACAAAACATGGTGTTTTTCTTTTTATAGCGGGAGCTCTGTATTTGTAAAGCACTTTCTGTGATGTTTGTATCTCAATGTGTTTGTGCAGTCGCCTTTCAGATGGTTCAGTGTTGATGTTTGTATCTCAATGTGTTTGTGCAGGCGCCTTTCAGATGGTTCAGTGTTGCGTGAAACAGGGTCCAACACACAGCTCACACCAACCTTTCTACACTGCTGCCGTTACTGCACCACGCTGTAGGATCTATTTTATAAAAAAAAATATTTGTACTTTATTTAAACTCAGGGGTCAATTGAGCAGGACCCTCATTTTCAATGATGCCAAGTTTACATGATGGCATCAACGAATCCAAACACATTAGATTAGATTAGATTAAGATGTATTGTCATCATACAGCACAAGTACAGTACAACGAAAAGAGGTTTGGCATCCAACCAGAGTACAAATGTAACAGTAAAGGGCAATAGTAATGTACAGGTGATAAAATATGAGTACTAGTGTAATGAGTGTAGTGCTAATCAGAAGTATGTAGTATTAATATGTACAGTGATACATGTATAAAGACACTATGGTAGTAAGTCATACTGGCCAGCAACGTAAACGGATATGTACAGATATAGATATAGTATCTAGAGATATGTAAAAAAGTATTATATGCAGGTATGTACAGACAGATATGGATAGATAAATGTATACGGTATATACAGCATTATTGTAGGGGACGGGTCAGTGTTGTCATAGAAACGTTATAAAAATGGCTTCCCTCGTTACACCAGCGGAGGATGAATCACACGTCTCCCAGTGATGAGCAAAGCTGTGGCCCATCCTCTTCTTATTATCCTAGTCGCTTGTTGATATCACACGTCTCCCAGTGATGAGCAAAGCTGTGGCCCATCCTCTTCTTATTATCCTAGTCGCTTGTTGATATCACATGTCTCCCAGTGATGAGCAAAGCGGTGGCCCATCCTCTTCTTATTATCCTAGTCGCTTAATAATAATAATAATAATAATAATAATAATAATAATTTCTTGGATTTATATAGCGCCTTTCAGGAGACCCAAGGCACTTAACAGTGGGGGGCAGCTAAGGGGAAGGGGATCAGGCGAACAACGTAAAAAAGAAAAGAGGGAAATCAGGCAGTCATTTATAAATTTGGTGAGTTTTGAGTTGTGATTTGAAGGAGTCCAGGGATGTAGCGTTGCGGATGTCTGGAGGGAGGGAGTTCCAGAGGGTGCGCGCGGCAACAGAGAAGGCTCTGGGACCGACAGTGCGCAGGTTGGTAGTGGGATGGAGAGGAGACCAGAGTCAGCCTCCCGGGTGGGATGTAGGGATGGAGGAGGTCAGCTAGGTACCGGGGGGAAAGGGGGTGAAGGGATTTGTAGGTTATGAGGAGGATCTTAATGATCCTTGATGCGGGACTTGACTGGAAGCCAGTGGAGGAGGGTGGGGGTGATGTGGTGCCAGGACTTGGTGCTGGTGAGAACCCTGTGACAAGTGACTGCTTGTTGATATCACATGTCTCCCAGTGACGAGCAAAGCTGTGGCCCATCCTCTTATTATTATCCTAGTCGCTTGTTGATATTAGCGAGCATTGCAACATGAAATCAACTGCGGTCCGGTCTCGTGTCAGTTTCCTGTGTCAATACTACGTCTGTACGAGCTCGCATGCGTCTCGGTCTGAGCTCGTATCAACTACATCTACCAACGAAAACACAAAGAAAGTTCCATATCGCTATATATCATAATGAAGGAAGTCCATAGCTGCACCGTTATGTGAATAATTCTATTATAAGCTGATTAATTGAGCTATTAGGGGAACATGGAAACTAAACCTCAGCCTTGTGTGCATTTTGGGGGGGAAAGACCTTGTTGTTGCTTAATAGCTGTATATGCTGTGTTTGAATTGGCCACCAAGTCTGTTCCATTCATACAAAACCCTGGATATTATCTTGCTGACCGACTGGTTTCTTTTCTACCCAGGTTTGTTTTTCAATACTCTGATACCCATCATAAGAGCAACAGCAGGGAGAGAGAGAGGGAGGGGGGGGATAGAGAGAAGGCCACAGACATAGAACAGAGAGAGAGAGAGAGAGAGAGAGAGAGAGAGAGAGAGAGAGAGAGAGAGAGAGAGAGAGAGAGAGAGAGAGAGAGAGAGAAGGCCACAGACATAGAACAGAGAGAGAGAGAGAGAGAGAGAGAGAGAGAGAGAGAGAGAGAGAGAGAGAGAGAGAGAGAGAGAGAGAGAGAGAGAGAAAGCCACAGACAGAACAGAGAGAGAGGAGGCCACAGCCATAGAATGGAGAGAGAGAGAGAGAGAGAGAGAGAGAGAGAGAGAGAGAGAGAGAGAGAGAGAGAGAGAGAGAGAGAAGGCCACAGACATAGAACAGAGAGAGAGAGAGAGAGAGAGAGAGAGAGAGAGAGAGAAGAGAGAGAGAGAGAGGCCACAGACAGAACAGAGAGAGAGGAGGCCACAGCCATAGAATGGAGAGAGAGAGAGATAGAGAGAGAGAAGGCCACCACCAATTATAATAGAGAGAGAGAGAGAGAGAGAGAGAGAGAGAGAGAGAGAGAGAGAGAGAGAGAGAGAGAGAGAGAGCTATAGAACAGGTTAGGAAGTCCTACTTTCACCGCTGCACCGCCGGGGGAGATGGGGCCGCGTCTATGGCAAATACAACGCAGTTCGGTTTCCGGGTTCCTCTGATTGGCCACGACGCCCACGTGACCCCGCGCTAGCACGCCCCCTTATCCACGCCTGCCGCTACGCCGCGCCAAGCTCCTCTGTGTGTTGCAGCGCGCGGCAGAGGTCCCTGTGTGTTCTCGCTTCCTCAATTTATACGCATCGAAGTATTGACTACGCCGTAACGAATCATTAAAAACATATACCGTTAACTGGAATATGTTGTTTCTTTACACATATGTTGGATTATGTAATTGGTTTGTCATGACAAAACAATAAAATCGCTACAGAGCTCTCATATTTGCTATGAGTGGCGACGACTTGA
>NC_140165.1:243995124-244007624 GCF_963971535.1 Notolepis coatsorum
CGTCTCCGTTATCGTCGATACAGACGCTGCTTCTCCTCTCTCCTAACAAGCATGGAAAATGGATCGGATGAATGAAGAGTCATAATAAGGTCTCGGAGGTCAGACCCTAGGTTAAAAGCTGACATTTCTTCAACACGACATGGAATTTGACCTTTGTGTAAAAGCTGGGAACAGCGCAGATTGTGTGCTTGGATTGATGGAGCTGAGGGTCGTGACTGTTGTTCTGCTGTGTGGAGGCTGAAGGCCATCTATAGGTAATGGATGCTCCTCTGTGCACCAAGCCTCTGGTCTTTCAGCTCCTCTCTGCCTTTATAAGAGACCATGTGAACTCTTTCCCTTTTGACCTATCGCTGATGCTCCTGACCCCCTCATCACCCTGTGGTATGAGTATTACTATGTGTGTGTGTGTGTGTACTGTGTGTAATATCTCCTGGGGGTTTAACCTATAATACACGAGCTGAAACACATGGCCATAGTGCGTCTGCATGGTGCCGGAGGCTGGCACAGGGTGGCTAATGGAGCACCGGTCGAGCCTTGTTCTCCAGCTCAGCAGCCCTGTAGCCCAACACGGCTTTGCTTTATACGGCTGCCGCCCCGACTTAGCACATGATTGTGTGTGTGTGTGTGTGTGTGTGTGTGTGTGTGTGGGTGTGTGGGTGGGTGGGTGGGTTGGTTGGTTGGTTGTTGTTTTGTTTCCTAGGTGTTTTGCATCTTGTTTCTTGGCTCTCCTCCTGTAGTGGAACCAATGTTGAGGACGTTAGAGACATGGTATTCTGTAAACGTGTCTTCCTGTGCCAATCAGCTGACTCTGAATGACTCTTCTCTGATTCACTCTCTTCACTGTGCAAAGATAAAAACATAGTAAACCATAGTAAAGCCATAGTAAACCATAGTAAAAACATAGTAAACCATAGTAAAAACATAGTAAACCATAGTAAAAACATAGTAAACCATAGTAAAAACATAGTAAACCATAGTAAAATCATAGTAAACCATAGTAAAAACATAGTAAACCATAGTTAAATCATAGTAAAACCATAGTAAAACCATAGTAAACCACCTGAACATAGTCTGGCAGAGCATCTACATAAACACACGTGACATACAGCTGGCAGACGCAGCAACAGCAGCATAAAGTCCAATTGTACACCCAACAAAAACTATATGTTAACAAATAATAAATAAACAACAATATTGAACAAAAAATAGACATCACAGACACACGTGTCCAGCTCCATAGCTCCATACCTGGCGTGGGCCTGTTTCCAGGAGAGAAACGTTGCTTGCCCTCACATGAACCCCAAACAGCCAGACGAACAGAGCCGGTGTGATTGGCAGCAGGCCTGTCCAGGTGTGTCAGGAGAGTGATGTGATGGAGAGTGACCGGGGGAGTGACCTGGGCCTGGCGCTGGGCCTCCTTTCAGCTGGGAACAGCCCACCTGTCCAAACCATGGTCCCTCACCCTACTGTCACCGCCCGGCATCAAACCACAAGTCAAGTCAAGTCAAGAGTTTTATTTGTCACGGCATACAAGCATACAGTGAAATGCGGGGGTCATGCCCGCAGCGATTGTGCAATAATACAAGTAATAAGAGTAGGAATGAGAATAAGACATCAAGTGCAATAATACAAGTAATAACAATAAGACATAACAGGTATAATGTACATAAAGTTTACAAAAAGCATGGTAAGACATGCTAAGGTCCTGCGATAGTGCAATATAATGTTGGCTACGGATGAGGCACTGGGTCTTATGTACACTACTATACAATGCTATACTATACAATCTACAGTTATACTATGTGTCCTTATGCTAACTTGCTATATCCATCTATTTACTATACAAGAACCACTCCCGTTCTTTTTTTTCTTTTTTAAAGTGACCTTTCATTGTGTAAAGTGACCGTTGAGTGTGAGCGTGTGCAGCATGTGTGTGTGTGTGTGTGTTCATGCTAAAGTGACTGTTAGTGTGTGAGCGTATACAGTGTGTGTGTTGTGTGTGCTCATGTGTGCTTGTGTGTGGAGAGTTCATTGTTCAACACTCTGATGGCCTGGGGAAGAAGCTGAGCCGAAGAAACCACGCCTCTGTTTGTGTGCGTGTGCATGTGCGTGTGTGCGCGCATCCATATGTATGTTTGTGAGCAAATGGGGAAATGTCCTGTATTAATTCATACTAAATATTGCATAATAAAAAAAAAAAAAAAAAAAAAATGTATCCCAATGTTAGTCGTTATGCCAATTCCCAGTCCCCTTCCTGGTCGTTGCGCACTCTACCCCCTACCGTCGGTCTGGGAGGGCGGAGACTATCTCATGCTTCCTCCGACACATGTGTACCCAGCCCACCGCTTCTTTTCACCTGGCAACGCGGACTCTCACTGGCGGAGTGTAACGTGTGGAAGGTCACACTACCTCTCCTAGATCCTTCCTTGCTGTGCAGGCGCCCCGACCGAACTGTAGGAGTCGCTGTTTACAACGACCAGGACCCACCCCACCGGCTTTCCCACCCGCTGACACTGCCAATTGTGTCAGTATGGACGGCCGACCAAGCCGGAGGTACCGCAGCTGGATTTGATCCCACTGTCTCTGTGGTGGTCCGCTGCGCTACCCGGCCGCACCTAAATATTGCGTTTTGAGCCGTATGTGAAGATGACTGTGTGTCTGTGCTTATTCTACTGCTGTGTGACTTTCTGTGTGTGTATAATGTCTGTGCATGTATTTGTGTCTATGCGTGCGTGCGTGCTCTGTTATCTGTGTGTATCTGTGTTGTGTGTGTGTGTGTGTGTGTGGTGGGGGGGGGGGGGTGTCTGTGGCGGTTAGGATGTTCCAGTGGGAAGCGGGGGAGGGGGCTTGTACATTTGCTCTGCTCCCATCTCCCTCTCTGTTGTCCTACATAGGCATGTTTGCTTTGTGAAGTGCTTACTCGTGTAGAACTGTCCAACGCGCTCTCTTCTGGTGCCAGTCGCTCTTCTGAGATGCCCACGTCGGCCCGAGCACTTCTGATAAGATGGAGGTACGACCTCCTGAACGAGGAGAGAGCGGCATGTCGTCAGGATCTACTGCCACGGTGCCTTTCAGAGCCTGCCTCTCTCCTGGTTCCTGTGTCTCTGTCTGTCTCTCTCTGGTGTCTCTGTCTGTCTCTCTCTGGTGTATGTCTCTCTCTGGTGTCTCCGTCTGTCTCTCTCTCTCTCTCTCTCTCTCTCTCTCTCTCTCTCTCTCTCTCTCTCTCTCTCTGGTGTCTCTGTCTGTCTCTCTCTCCTCTCTCTCTCTCTCTCTCTCTGGTGTCTCTGTCTCTCTCTCTCGCTCTGGTGTCTCTGTCTGTCTCTCTCTGGTGTCTGTCTCTCTCTCACTCTCTCTCTCTCTCGCTCTCTCTCTCATGTCTCTGTCTGTCTCTCTCTGGTGTCTGTCTCTCTCTCTCACTCTCTCTCTCTCTGGTGTCTGTCTGTCTCTCTGGTGTCTGTCTCTCTCTCACTCTCTCTCTCTCTCGCTCTCTCTCTCTCTTTCTCTCTCTCTCTCTCATGTCTCTGTCTGTCTCTCTCTGGTGTCTGTCTCTCTCTCTCTGGTGTCTCTGTCTGTCTCTCTGGTGTCTGTCGCTCTCTGGTCTCTCTCTCTCTCTCTCTCTCTCTCTCTGGTGTCTCTGTCTGTCTCTCTGGTGTCTGTCGCTCTCTGGTCTCTCTCTCTCTCTCTCGCTGGTGTGTCTGTCTGTCTCCCTCTGGTGTCTCTGTCTGTTATCAATTCAATTCAATTCAATTCAAGTGGCTTTATTGGCATGACGCAGCTTGTACATGTTGCCAAAGCAAATGGTTGATAACATAAGCATGGATTACAAAACACATATTAATGTCATAGTACATACAAAAATGTTCATCATAAATAGAACATAAAATATTACGGCATAAACATGTCAGGTGACTGTCACTCACTGTCCCTCAGTCTATGGCAGGCAGCAACATAGGCTGCTGCTAGCTCACAGCTTGTTGAATCCTCCTCTAGTAGGACTGGTAGTTTTCCTGTATCTGGTAGTGCAAGAAAACCTTTTGTTATTAGTTCAATTCTTTTTAAATGCGTTTCTCTAATATCTTTATATTTTTCACATTTGGTTTCAGGCTCACTGAGGGTGCAATGACAGCATAGCCTTTGCTCTGCAGGGAGCCAGGTTTTCCTGTGCCTCCCCTTTTCAACAGCGAGGCTGTGCTCACTCAGTCTGTATTTTGTCTTTTTAGTTGTTGATCAGTCACCATGCTCAAGTAATCTGCTATGGTGTACTGTCGATTTAGAGCCAGATAGCACTGCATTTTGCTCTGTGCTTTTGTTTGTGTTTTCCAATAGGTGATGTAGTTTTATTTTAGCTGTGTAGTAATTTGATTGATTCTGATTGGTGATGTGTTCTGTTCCTGAGGTGTGTTAAGAGAGCAGGTTTGTGGACTCAGCCTCAGGACCAGCTGGGTAAGGGGGTTCCTGATGCTCCTCAGCTCTTGGCACTGCAGGGCTTGATAGTGGTACGAGAGGGGGTCACTTCGTTTTAGGTGTGTCCAAAAGTTAATTGCTATTTTTTGTATTTTTAGTATTAGTGGGTAACGGCCTAATTCTGCCCTGCATGCATTGTTTGTAGTTTATCTCTGTCTGTCTCTCTCTTATTTATCTGTCTCTCTCTCTCGTGTCTCTGTCTCTCTCTCTGGTCTCTCTCTCTCCGGTGTCTCGGTCTGTCTCTCTATATGGTGTCTCTGTCTGTCTCTCTCTCTCCTGTGCTTTTGTCTGTCTCTCTGGTGTCTCTCCCTCTCCCTCTGGTGTCTGTCTGTCTCTCTCTTGTTTATCTGTCTCTCTCTCTCGTGTCTCTGTCTCTCTCTCTGGTCTCTCTCTCTCCGGTGTCTCGGTCTGTCTCTCTATATGGTGTCTCTGTCTGTCTCTCTCTCTCCTGTGCTTTTGTCTCTCGCTCTGGTGTCTCTCCCTCTCCCTCTGGTGTCTCTCTCTCTCTCTCTCTCTCTCTCTCTCGTGTCTCTGTCTGTCTCACACACACACGCACACACACACATACATACATATGCATAAATACATAATCTGTCAGACGCAACAACAGCAGCAAGCGTATGAATAGAACACCTGCAACAACATGCAGAGTGATGAAGCTGAACATACTGTAGCCTGGTCCTACAGCTACATAAACCATGACGCCAGATCATAGCCTGGTCCAACAGCTACATAAACCATGACGCCAGATCATAGCCTGGTCCAACAGCTACATAAACCATGACACCAGATCATAGCCTGGTCCAACAGCTACATAAACCATGACACCAGATCATAGCCTGGTCCAACAGCTACATAAACCATGACACCAGAACATAGCCTGGTCCAACAGCTACATAAACCATGACACCAGATCATAGCCTGGTCCAACAGCTACATAAACCATGACACCAGATCATAGCCTGGTCCAACAGCTACATAAACCATGACACCAGATCATAGCCTGGTCCAACAGCTACATAAACCATGACACCAGATCATAGCCTGGTCCTACAGCTACATAAACCATGACACCAGATCATAGCCTGGTCCAACAGCTACATAAACCATGACACCAGATCATAGCCTGGTCCAACAGCTACATAAACAATGACACCAGATCATAGCCTGGTCCAACAGCTACATAAACCATGACACCAGATCATAGCCTGGTCCTACAGCTACATAAACCATGACACCAGATCATAGCCTGGTCCAACAGCTACATAAACCATGACACCAGATCATAGCCTGGTCCAACAGCTACATAAACAATGACACCAGATCATAGCCTGGTCCAACAGCTACATAAACCATGACACCAGATCATAGCCTGGTCCAACAGCTACATAAACAATGACACCAGATCATAGCCTGGTCCAACAGCTACATAAACCATGACACCAGATCATAGCCTGGTCCAACAGCTACATAAACCATGACACCAGATCATAGCCTGGTCCAACAGCTACATAAACCATGACACCAGATCATAGCCTGGTCCTACAGCTACATAAACCATGACACCAGATCATAGCCTGGTCCAACAGCTACATAAACCATGACACCAGATCATAGCCTGGTCCAACAGCTACATAAACCATGACACCAGATCATAGCCTGGTCCAACAGCTACATAAACCATGACACCAGATCATAGCCTGGTCCAACAGCTACATAAACCATGACACCAGAACATAGCCTGGTCCAACAGCTACATAAACCATGACACCAGAACATAGCCTGGTCCAACAGCTACATAAACCATGACACCAGAACATAGCCTGGTCCAACAGCTACAGTACATAAACACCAGAACATAGCCTGGTCCAACAGCTACAGTACATAAACACCAGAACATAGCCTGGAAGACTGAAACATGTTGAGATGTTTGGAAGACTGGAACATGTTGAGATGTTTGGAAGACTGAAACATGTTGAGATGTTTGGAAGACTGGAACATGTTGAGATGTTTGGAAGACTGAGACATGTTGAGATGTTTGGAAGACTGAGACATGTTGAGATGTTTGGAAGACTGAGACATGTTGAGATGTTTGGAAGACTGAAACGTATTGAGATGCCAGACCAAAGCTTATTCACAATATAGACTGAAACGTATTGAGATGCCGGAACAAAGCTTATTCACAATATAGACTGAAACGTATTGAGATGCCGGACCAAAGCTTATTCACAATATAGACTGAAACGTATTGAGATGCCGGAACAAAGCTTATTCACAATATAGACTGAAACGTATTGAGATGCCGGAACAAAGCTTATTCACAATATAGACTGAAACGTATTGAGATGCCGGACCAAAGCTTATTCACAATATAGACTGAAACGTATTGAGATGCCGGAACAAAGCTTATTCACAATATAGACTGAAACGTATTGAGATGCCGGAACAAAGCTTATTCACAATATAGACTGAAACGTATTGAGATGCCGGACCAAAGCTTATTCACAATATAGACTGAAACGTATTGAGATGCCGGAACAAAGCTTATTCACCATATAGCCTGAAACGTATTGAAATGCCGGAACAAAGCTCGAGTCCGAGTCCTGGACTGATTTTCAGGACTCGTGACTCGACTTGGACTTGAGCACTGATGACTTGGACTCGAGCATTGACTGCATTCGGACTCAGAAAATGCAGACAAGGACTCAGACTTGTTCATTGATAAATACAGTTATTTATAAAAATAAATCAACCCTAATCATTTGGCATAAGATATTGATGGCTAGTGCATTTGTTTGGCTGTTGTTTCACAAAGTAAATAAACTCCTGAAATGGTGACCGCTGTGTCATTTATGTTTAATGTAGACCTTTTTTTATTTGTACGTCAGCTCTTTGACTGCCAGAGTGAAGTGGACTCAACCTTGATGACTTGGACTCGGACTCGGTCTAGGGTAATGGGGACTCGACTCGGACTCGACTGGCTCTTCTTTGTTGACTCGGACTTGGACTCGGACTCGAACACTGGGGACTCGAGTCTCGACTCGGACTCGAGATTTAGTGACTCGACTACAACACTGCTCAGAGCAAGGCGTTTCCAGTGGCAGCAGCAGCGTGCCTATATGTGGACCCTAGGGGCTGGCCGTGTGGCAGCAGGTTGGTAGTCAGGGTTAGGGGCCAGGCCACCACTGGGTTTTCATTAGAGTCCTAATTCGAAGCAGTCCGTCCGGAGTGTTGGGAGTGTCCCCGTCTGTCGCTGGCGTCCCTCAGAAGGCCCACTAATGAGGCTGAAGCGCCGAGCGGTGGCCGGGGACTGTGTTGTGGTTTAGGTCGGGCTGCGGCTGGAGCCTGGTGCCGCCCGTCGGAGGTGGAGTACCAACTCACAGGAGCCAGATGATGAAGATGACCCACTTAAAATTAGGGATGCACTGATCCGATATCGGCCCCAATATGAGTAAAATTGCTAGATTTTTTTTTGTTATTTAATTTGAATAATAAATAACAATTCAGTACATTTATATCTATGTGTTAATTTGTTACATTTTGTTTCACTAAGTTAGGAAAGTAATGTTTTAAGGCAAGCCTGGTGTTGCCTTGCACAAAAGAATGATCCCAGTCTCTTCCACACAGTGAGGCATACAGTTTATTAATTGAACAATAGGTATCGGATCGGTACTCTGTATCGGCCGATACCCAAAGCCCAGGTATCGGTATCGGGACTGAAAAAGTCGGATCGGTGCATCCCTACTTAAAATAGATTCATAAGATCACTTGATTCCACTTAAAGGAGCTGTGAGTGGTATTTTTGGGTTAAAATAAGTGTTAAATCTAAATCTAATCTGATCTAAATAGCTCTGCATTCCAACAGCCATCGCTGATATAGAGTGTCTGGTCAGTAACATGGGTCTCTCAGTCCCTCCACTCTGCAGTAAGCACAAAATACATTTCTTGGTATCCCGTTCCCACTTTATCCAATCAGGAGCGACAACCCTAGTTTTTTTTTACTTATTTCAATAAAGCAAATTTGCTTTATTTGAAAGGGTTAACCTTCTGTAGTGTGGTAGTGAAAGGGTTAACCTTCTGTAGTGTGGTAGTGAAGGGGTTAACCATCTGTATTGTGGTAGTGAAACGGTTAACCTTCTGCAGTGTGGTAGTGAAAGGGTTAACCGTCTGCAGTGTGGTTGTGAAAGGGTTAACCATTTGTCGTGTGGCAGTGAAAGCGTTAAATGGTAACGCCACCCCAAATAAAAAAATATTTATTAATTTATTATACAAATATTTCTATTGGTCTCGGAGGGTTTAATCAATATTTATGACCTACTCTCTCCCATAAACCAGAGTAGTCAGACTCAAGACATGTCATGTCATCAGGTATAAAGTCTGGAGCTGCTCCATAAATAATGATCAGGTGACGGATTTGGTGGACCGACAGAATCTTTGAGTTTTTCCACCCTAATGAGTTCACTTCTATCGTAGTGTTCTCAGCTCTGGAACAGAACTTTTTTATTTTCATTTTCAAACCATTATTTAAACTCGAAAGGCAACTGGGGTTTCCCTTATAGAATCATAACAATAAGACAACAAGGTGAGACAAAAGTAAGGATAACAAATCAATTAACCTCTTATCCATCGGGCAAGCATCGGGGTAGTTTTGCATAAAACGCCTGTCGATTGCATACCCAAAGTAATTTGCGATTTATTCTTGAACCACTTATAGCACATGCATGAGTCTGGTCTCTTTTGAAAGGAGACATTCAGAATTCTCTTCCGCAACAGGAAGAGTCACCCTGAGTGCTAATGTAATAGAGTTACAGAGGTTTGAACGCACTGAAATTAAAGTTTTGTTTACTTACATCTGAATTAGTTTGCAAACAGATGCCTGCAAAAAAACGGACGTGGTCACTTGTCAGAAACTGACGCTCGTTGGTTGTTTGGTCTTGTAACCCGAGATTGGAAGCACGTAATAGGTCGACTAGGGTGTCAATCAAACGGCGACCATTTTAGCTTTCAAACAATGTGTTGGGTGATCGGCAATAACATAGCCTGAAGCCAACAGACGAGGGCAAATGTGCCGCAACTTGCGCGACGATGCTTAACAGGTTAAAACACGTACAAGTTGATTGACAAAGGTTGGAGATCAAGGTTTTAAACTCTGCAACAGAGGGGAGAATCTCAAGCTTTAAGGACTGTTTGAGTTCATTCCAAAAGTTATCAGTGTCACATTTACCATCGTTCCCAAAACACAAATCCGAGTTTTCAGCACCATGGAGAGTGCCGTGTAGGCCTTTTGAGGAATGAATGTGTCGCTGGACCGCGATGCTTAGAGCCTTCTGACCAACAGGGTGTATAGAAAACTCTTTGCACGTCAGAGAATTGGATCACTATTTAACTTGAATCTCGCTCTTCACAAGATCCACCTGCATCAGATTTAGTCCGTTCAGGCAACCGGTCAGAGGCAGCAGCACCTTCAGCTGCAGAGGCCAGTGAAACTGAAGGTGTCGGGCTGTAGTTACTCAGACTGCAGCCAACAACACAGAGGCCAGTGAAACTGAAGGTGTCGGGCTGTAGTTACTCAGACTGCAGCCAACAACACAGAGGCCAGTGAAACTGAAGGTGTCGGGCTGTAGTTACTCAGACTGCAGCCAACAACACAGAGGCCAGTGAAACTGAAGGTGTCGGGCTGTAGTTACTCAAGCTGCAGCCAACAACACAGAGGCCAGTGAAGCTGAAGGTGTCGGGCTGTAGTTACTCAGACTGCAGCCAACAACACAGAGGTTCGTGAGACTGAAGGTGTCGGGCTGTAGTTACTCAGGCGGCGGTTACACCTTTCGTATCATCTTCGTATTGTTTTCATATGCGTATCGCCGCGACGTCGTGCGCCTCGAGTCACACTTTTGTTTTTTTTTTCGTTTTTGTCACCCGAGCACACTGATGTAGTACACTGCCAAAGCAGTAGGTGGCAAACATGAAGGCAATTTCAACCAATCAGAACGAATGTGCCAATACACTTCCTGGAAGCTCCAGCAAAGAAAATGTCAATAAGGCAGGCGCCTATGCCGCGCCACCATCTTGCCTATTTACTCAATGCAGCAATTATTTTTCAGCAAAGCCTAATAAAAGTGCAATAAACAAAACGGATACATTCACTGTGTGTTCTGCCTGTCATTTGTTGATGAAACAAAACTAACATCAACACAAGTGACCACCAAGAGCGGATAGTTTAGTCTAAAAAACGATCGGTAGCATTGTTAGCTGCATGCTAACGTCAATGGAGTATGCCATTATAACAATATAGCATTGTGGCTAGAAGCTAACGTTAGCTCACGCTACTTAGCCAGCACCAAAACTGATGATATCGCGAGCTATCAGTAGTTAGATAACATTAGAGACAACGCTGTGTGTATTAAACAAAGGTGAATAGATGACTGGGCCATTTTGTTTAATGCTTGTTAAGTTGAAAGAGGAGCTCTGAGCTAACAGGGTCTGAATCCTGATAGCTCACGTTAGCCAGCTGCTCATGCAATCGGTAATGCTAGCGGAATGAGTGGATGTAAACTTTATTTAACATATCGCTGCTGTCGGGACAAAACCTCATAACTCCATTTTTTAAATATTTTTTTTTTATATAAATAAACTCAGTAGATCATCCTCCATATGTGTGTGTGGGTTTTACAAAGTTTAAACAATGGGAAAGCATTAAACCGATCATCTGTCTAAACCTCCTAACTCTATTCACCCTCAAATCTGTGTTAGTTTTTTTCATCTGCTGAAAAGTTGGGTTTTTGGAGTTATGAGGTTTTGTCCCGACAGCAGCGATATTGCATATGGGTACAATACAATACGGCTCAATACAAACAATTGTTAAGGGAATGCAGACTGTTGTAGCTTGGACTGGGGTCCTTATAACAATAACTTGACAACACATGGTAGCTGAAGCTATTTGGGACACGGAGCTACTGTATGTCCCAAACACACACACTGTTGTCACCGGAAGGGCACGCAGATGGTATCTACTGCGCATGGGCGTTTTCGCAACAACGGCTAGCGTGCTGACTACACGCTGTTGTCGATTCGTTTTTTTTTGCGTATCTCCAAACGCAAACACAATTTTGCGTTTCAGCCGTATCCACAAAAAAACGCCAAAAAACGCATTTCTGTGTAATAGGGACATCAACACAGAGGCCAGTGAAACTGAAGGTGTCGGGCTGTAGTTACTCAGACTGCAGCCAACAACACAGAGGCCAGTGAAACTGAAGGTGTCGGGCTGTAGTTACTCAGACTGCAGCCAACAACACAGAGGCCAGTGAAACTGAAGGTGTCGGGCTGTAGTTACTCAGACTGCAGCCAACAACACAGAGGCCAGTAGCCAGCAGTGGAGACACTAGGAAGCAGGGAGATGCTGGTGTGTAGCTGCTGGTGTGTAGCTGCTGGTGTGTAGATGCTGGTGTGTAGCTGTTGGTGTGTAGCTGCTGGTGTGTAGCTGCTGGTGTGTAGATGCTGGTGTGTAGCTGCTGGTGTATAGCTG
The DNA here is from genome assembly GCF_963971535.1 of Notolepis coatsorum. NCBI lineage: Eukaryota > Metazoa > Chordata > Actinopteri > Aulopiformes > Paralepididae > Notolepis > Notolepis coatsorum. Next base: position 244,007,111 of record NC_140165.1, read on the forward strand.
CTGGTGTGTAGCTGTTGGTGTGTAGATGCTGGTGTGTAGCTGCTGGTGTGTAGCTGCTGGTGTATAGCTGCTGGTGTGTAGCTGTTGGTGTGTAGATGCTGGTGTGTAGCTGCTGGTGTGTAGCTGCGGGTGTGTAGCTGTTGGTGTGTAGATGCTGGTGTGTAGCTGCTGGTGTGTAGCTGCGGGCGTGTAGCTGTTGGTGTGTAGATGCTGGTGTGTAGCTGCTGGTGTGTAGCTGCGGGTGTGTAGCTGCGGGTGTGTAGCTGCTGGTGTGTATCTGCTGGTGTATAGATGCTGGTGTGTAGCTGCTGGTGTGTAGATGCTGGTGTGTAGCTGCTGGTGGTGTGTAGCTGCATGTGTGTAACTGCTGGTGTGTAGATACTGGTGTGTAGCTGCGGGTGTGTAACTGCTGGTGTGTAGCTGCTGGTGTATAGATGCTGGTGGTGTGTAGCTGCTGGTGTGTAACTGCATGTGTGTAGCTGCTGGTGTGTAGATACTGGTGTGTACTTCATTG
>NC_140165.1:244012624-244015124 GCF_963971535.1 Notolepis coatsorum
TGTAGAGACTGTAGAGACTGTAGAGACTGTAGAGACTGAAGAGACTGGGCTGTAGAGACTGTAGAGACTGGACTGTAGATACTAGACTGAAGAGACTGGGCTGTAGAGACTAGACTGTAGAGACTGGGCTGTAGAGACTGTAGAGACTGTAGAGACTAGACTGTAGAGACTAGACTGTAGAGACTGTAGAGACTAGACTGTAGAGACTAGACTGTAGAGACTGTAGAGACTGTAGAGACTGTAGAGACTAGACTGTAGAGACTGGGTTGTAGAGACTGTAGAGACTGTAGAGACTAGACTGTAGAGACTAGACTGTAGAGACTGTAGAGACTAGACTGTAGAGACTGGACTGTAGAGACTAGACTGTAGAGACTGTAGAGACTGTAGAGACTGGACTGTAGAGACTAGACTGTAGAGACTGTAGAGACTGTAGAGACTAGACTGTAGAGACTGGGTTGTAGAGACTGTAGAGACTGTAGAGACTAGACTGTAGAGACTAGACTGTAGAGACTGTAGAGACTAGACTGTAGAGACTGGACTGTAGAGACTAGACTGTAGAGACTGTAGAGACTGTAGAGACTGGACTGTAGATACTAGACTGTAGAGACTAGACTGTAGAGACTGTAGAGACTGGACTGTAGAGACTAGACTGTAGAGACTGTAGAGACTAGACTGTAGAGACTAGACTGTAGAGACTGTAGAGACTGTAGAGACTAGACTGTAGAGACTGTAGAGACTGTAGAGACTAGACTGTAGAGACTGTAGAGACTAGAGACTGTAGAGACTGGACTGTAGAGACTGTAGAGACTGTAGAGACTGTAGAGACTAGAGACTGTAGAGACTAGACTGTAGAGACTGTAGAGACTGGACTGTAGAGACTAGACTGTAGAGACTGGACTGTAGAGACTGTAGAGACTGGACTGTAGAGACTGTAGAGACTAGACTGTAGAGACTGTAGAGACTAGACTGTAGAGACTGGACTGTAGAGACTGTAGAGACTGTAGAGACTGTAGAGACTGGGCTGTAGAGACTGTAGAGACTAGACTGTAGAGACTGTAGAGACTGTAGAGACTGTAGAGACTGTAGAGACTGGGCTGTAGAGACTGTAGAGACTAGACTGTAGAGACTGGGCTGTAGAGACTGTAGAGACTGTAGAGACTAGACTGTAGAGACTGGGCTGTAGAGACTGTAGAGACTGTAGAGACTAGACTGTAGAGACTAGAGACTGTAGAGACTGGACTGTAGAGACTGTAGAGACTGTAGAGACTAGAGACTGTAGAGACTAGACTATAGAGACTGTAGAGACTGGGCTGTAGAGACTGTAGAGACTAGACTGTAGAGACTGTAGAGACTGGGCTGTAGAGACTGTAGAGACTAGACTGTAGAGACTGTAGAGACTAGACTGTAGAGACTGTAGAGACTGTAGAGACTGGACTGTAGATACTAGACTGTAGAGACTAGAGACTGTAGAGACTAGACTGTAGAGACTAGAGACTGTAGAGACTAGACTGTAGAGACTGGACTGTAGATACTAGACTGTAGAGACTGGACTGTAGAGACTAGACTGTAGAGACTGTAGAGACTGTAGAGACTAGACTGTAGAGACTGTAGAGACTAGACTGTAGAGACTGGACTGTAGAGACTAGACTGTAGAGACTGTAGAGACTGTACACACTGGGCTGTACACACTGGGCTGTAGACACTGGTCTGTAGAGGGACTGTGCATGGAGGTGTCAGAGGTTAAGACGTGTTGAATGGCTGGGTGGCGTCACACAATGAGGTGGATTAGTCGACACTAGAGGGGCCTTCAGGGCTTTGCTGGGTGTTCAGCAGCTTACAGCTACAATAACACTGTTCACTGAACCTCCGTTAGCTGCTCAGCGCTGCGAGCTACAACAAGGCTAGCTGGTTGGGAGGGTAGGCATCAAGGAGAACCTGCCTTTTCTCAGCCCTTGCCCCACAATGGTGGAATGAACTACCCACCCCAGTTAGGACAGCCGAAACACGTCCAATCTTTCGGCGTCGACTAAAGACGCACTTCTTCAACCATTATCTGAAAAAAATTATTATAATTTCCAAAAAAAATTATCTAACCCTAACTAACCTCACTGTCATGCACTTGTCCTAATAAACTAACCTATGTAGCACTCAACACTTTGATGAATATTGTTACTCAGCTGATAGAGTTGTGCCCTTTTTGATGACTTGTCGTACAGAACTTGTAAGTCGCTTTGGATAAAAGCGAAATGACTAAATGTAAATATAGGTATCTGAGAGGTGAGCAGTTTAGCAAGGAGGCCAGGAGTTAGAGAGGAGGCCAGGGGTCAGGGGTTAGAAAGGAGGCCAGGGGTTAGAGAGGAGGCCAGGAGTTAGAGAGGAGGCCAGGGGTCAGGGGTTAGAGAGGAGGCCAGGAGTTAGAGAGGAGGCCAGGGGTCAGGGGTTAGAGAGGAGGCCAGGAGTTAGAGAGGAGGCCAGGGGTCAGGGGTTAGAAAGGAGGCCA
>NC_140165.1:244020124-244035124 GCF_963971535.1 Notolepis coatsorum
CCTCAGGGTGGCGCTGTTATGAGTTATGAACTTATGACGACACCAGATGGAATAATTCAAAGAAATACATTGTAGAGTAAAGTAAACATGTAAATAAGTAAATGTGTTTTGTAAATGCAGGCTCTGCAAATGTAAACAAATCCCCCTGAAACTGCGTAGTGCTCCTTTAAATATCACCCGAGTCAATTCAGAGGTTCATCATGTTTTCTGATCATCAGCTGATTCTTTGCTTTTTCTCTCATCCCCCAATTTTGTCGTTATGCCAATTCCCTCCTGGTCGTTGCTGTCGTTCTGGGGAGGGTGTAGACTATTTGTTGTTTGAGGTCTGTAGTCTCTTCATTCACTCTGACTGGACACATCAGGGTTTACACACACACACACACATACCCACACACACACACACACACACACATACACACACACACACACACACACACACACATACCCACACACACACACACACACACACACACACACACACACACACACACACACACACACACACACACACACACACACACACACACACACACACACACACACACACACATACATACATACACAAACCACATACCCACTTACACACACACACACACACACACACACACACACACACACACACACACACACACACACATAGGGTACTATCACCTGGTAGAAAACATGACACAGCAGTCTGTACGTCTATGTTTGTCCACTGTGTGTGTGTGTGTGTGTGTGTGTGTGTGTGTGTGTGTGTGTGCGCGCGCGTGTGTGCGTGTGTGCGTGTGGTGTATGTTGAGATATCTTTAAAAGGCTTCTTTTTAGTTGGTGCACTTGTGCAATTATGTGTGTGCGTGATGTATAATCTGTGGATTCAAATAAAGTATGTAAACAGTGTAATAATACATACCTGCGTGCGTACAGTACAAACCAGTGTATAGAGGCGTAATCTAACCTGTCTGTCTCTCAGTGTGTTGATGAGGACCTGTCTGTCTCTCAGTGTGTTGATGAGGACCTGTCTGTCTGTCAGTGTGTTGATGAGGACCTGTCTGTCTGTCTCTCAGTGTGTTGATGAGGACCTGTCTGTCTGTCTCTCAGTGTGTTGATGAGGACCTGTCTGTCAGTGTGTTGATGAGGACCTGTCTGTCTCTCAGTGTGTTGATGAGGACCTGTCTGTCTGTCAGTGTGTTGATGAGGACCTGTCTGTCTCTCAGTGTGTTGATGAGGACCTGTCTGTCTGTCTCTCAGTGTGTTGATGAGGACCTGTCTGTCTCTCAGTGTGTTGATGAGGACCTGTCTGTCTGTCAGTGTGTTGATGAGGACCTGTCTGTCTGTCAGTGTGTTGATGAGGACCTGTCTGTCTCTCAGTGTGTTGATGAGGACCTGTCTGTCTGTCAGTGTGTTGATGAGGACCTGTCTGTCTGTCAGTGTGTTGATGAGGACCTGTCTGTCTCTCAGTGTGTTGATGAGGACCTGTCTGTCTCTCAGTGTGTTGATGAGGACCTGTCTGTCTGTCTCTCAGTGTGTTGATGATGACCTGTCTGTCTGTCTCTCAGTGTGTTGATGATGACCTGTCTGTCTGTCTCTCAGTGTGTTGATGATGACCTGTCTGTCTGTCTCTCAGTGTGTTGATGAGGACCTGTCTGTCTCTCAGTGTGTTGATGAGGACCTGTCTGTCTGTCAGTGTGTTGATGAGGACCTGTCTGTCTCTCAGTGTGTTGATGAGGACCTGTCTGTCTGTCTGTCAGTGTGTTGATGAGGACCTGTCTGTCTCTCAGTGTGTTGATGAGGACCTGTCTGTCTCTCAGTGTGTTGATGAGGACCTGTCTGTCTGTCTCTCAGTGTGTTGATGAGGACCTGTCTGTCTGTCTCTCAGTGTGTTGATGAGGACCTGTCTGTCTCTCAGTGTGTTGATGAGGACCTGTCTGTCTCTCAGTGTGTTGATGAGGACATGTCTGTCTCTCAGTGTGTTGATGAGGACCTGTCTGTCTGTCTCTCAGTGTGTTGATGAGGACCTGTCTGTCTGTCTCTCAGTGTGTTGATGAGGACCTGTCTGTCTGTCTCTCAGTGTGTTGATGAGGACCTGTCTGTCTCTCAGTGTGTTGATGAGGACCTGTCTGTCTCTCAGTGTGTTGATGAGGACCTGTCTGTCTCTCAGTGTGTTGATGAGGACCTGTCTGTCTGTCTGTCAGTGTGTTGATGAGGACCTGTCTGTCTCTCAGTGTGTTGATGAGGACCTGTCTGTCTCTCAGTGTGTTGATGAGGACCTGTCTGTCTCTCAGTGTGTTGATGAGGACCTGTCTGTCTGTCTCTCAGTGTGTTGATGAGGACCTGTCTGTCTCTCAGTGTGTTGATGAGGACCTGTCTGTCTGTCTCTCAGTGTGTTGATGAGGACCTGTCTGTCTCTGCTGTTGACGGCAACAGTGGCTCAGGAGGTAGATCGGTCGTCTGGTAGTCAGAAGGTTCCTGGTTTGATTCCCGCTCCTCCCGGGCAGCGTGTCGAAGTGTCCTTGAGCAAGACACTTAACCCCTAACTGCTCCCGATGAGCAGGTCGGCACCTTACACGGTCGCCTCCGCCGTCGGTGTGTGAACGTGTGAGTGAGGGGGTGAATGTGAGGAACAAAATTGTAAAGCGCTTTGGATAAAAGTGATATATAGATAGAATAGAATAGCATGGAATAGAAATACTGTATTCATCCCGAGGGAAATTTGGCACTACAAATCGCTCACAGTAAACAGTAAACATTTAGGTAGACAAAACTAAAAGTCATAAATAAGAGTAAAAAATAAGCCTAAGAATAAAATACGGTCCGGGATATACATTTCCTGTGTTACATTCTAATATAAAATATACTAATATAAAATGTCCTATGTTACATTCTAAAAAAAATACAGTATAAATATCCAGAATATACAGTAAGTGTCAAATTGTACTATGTCGGTCTAAAAGTAAAAGTAAAAGTCCAGGAAGATAGTACTGTCCCCCTGTGCTATCCTTGTATAATCCTTGTATAATCCTTGTATATATAAAATGCACCATTTACCATCTACCATGTACACGTGTGAATTTAGCCAAAACGCTCCTGAACCCACGTCCTGCGAGCGCCAGCGGGTGAAATACAGCCTCGGCGCGGAGACAGCCAGACGTCTGATGTGTGTCAACGTACACCACATAGATTACGGCCGTAATACCCGTCCTGCCTCCGCCACGCATGTGCCGTTCCGCGCGCATATCGACGGGGTATGTTTTACAGCATGCAATAACGGTAATGGGTTCCTTATGGAGGGTTCCGTATCGGAACATCGAGGCCGTTTCCCCCGTGAGTTCTCCTGTCGAGGAACATGTCAAGAGAAATCCTGCCTGTCAGCCGTGGCGTGTTGAGGGACGGACCGGCTCCACATGTCATCTGATCGAGGGGCCCACTGACACACACACACACAGCCATGCACACGCACACACACACGCACTGACACACACACACACATGCACATACACATGCACACACACTACATGGAGGTACGGACTCTTGCTGTGCTTTCAATGCACACCACGCGGCCCTGGAGTAAGGACCGCTCGTGGTCATTGTAATGTCTTACAGACTAACCAAAGAAGTAGGGCTGGGCGATATATCGAGTATCATAGCTTGTTCTACATGAGATGTAGTAAATTACTATATCGTGAACATCGAGTATTATGTTGTAACGACAGTTAGCCGCCGCAGTTAGCCGCTGCGGCTAACAACAAACTATCAACTATGACACAACTGGCTAACGTTAGCCGCCGTTAGCCGCTCAGCTAACGCTAAACTATCTAACTAACTAACGTGACTCCGCGACACCAGTTCCATTAGTGAGGAAAGGGGGGGGGGGGGTATATTGACGAGACTTCACATTTATTGGCAATTTGTTTCTTTATATCGCTTCCTCCAGGTTCCAACTGTGTTGACAAAATCCTGGTGTGGTCAACTACGGCACTACGACCGCTCAAACTCAAACGCGCTCTCTCGCTCTCTCTCTTTCTCGCTCTCTCTCTCTCTCTCATCTCTCTCGCTCTCTCTCTCATCTCTCTCGCTCTCTCTCTCTCTCTCTCTCTCTCTTTATCTCTCTCATCTCTCTCTCTGTCAGCGAGAGAGAGGTGAAACTCAGTAGAAGGTCCTGTCTGACACGAGTGGGTTTCGCAGGTGTGCAGGTGGGAAGTGGACATGTAGTGTGTTCGCCTGTTGTTTGAAATACTAACCTTCATACTGTCTTTTACTATTATGCACTACAAATAATCTACCTTGCCTATATTACTACCTACTATGCTAATATGTCTCTACTACTATGCACTCAAGACTGCAGCGCCCAGGTTCAACACGGTTTGTTACTTAGAGTCGTACCCTACCTGCTGACCTGTTGTACAGAACTTGTAAGTGGCTTTGGATGAAAGCGTTCAGCTGAAGGACTAAATGTAATAAAGTTAGCTGTGTCTTGGGTAGGATGGAGATGCGTTGAGAGCTCATTCAACCTCTTTCTCTCCCTCTCTCTCTCTCTCTCCCTCCCCTCTCTCTCTCCCCCCCTCTCTCTCTCCCTCTCCCCCCCCTCTCTCTCTCTCTCCCCCCCTCTCTCTCTACCCCCCCATCTCTCTCTCTCCCTTTCCCCCCCCCCTCTCTCTCTCTCTCTCTCCCCCCCCCCCCCCTCTCTCTCTCTCTCTCTCTCTCTACAGAGCTCCAGAGGGAGGGCAGCATCGAGACCCTCAGCAACAGCTCAGGATCCACCAGCGGCAGCATCCCGCGGAACTTCGAGGGATATCGCTCCCCTCTGCCCACCAACGAGAGCCAGCCGCTCAGCCTCTTCCCCTCCGCCTACCCCTAGAGGACCCCCCCCCACAGACCACCAGCCTCGTCCCCTCCACCTACCCCTAGAGGACCCCCCCCCCCCCCACAGACCACCAGCCTCGTCCCCTCCACCTACCCCTAGAGGACCCCCCCCCCACAGACCACCAGCCTCGTCCCCTCCACCTACCCCTAGAGGACCCCCCCCCACAGACCACCAGCCTCGTCCCCTCCACCTACCCCTAGAGGACCCCCCCCCCCCACAGACCCCCAGCCTCGTCCCCTCCACCTACCCCTAGAGGACCCCCCCCCCCCACAGACCCCCAGCCTCATCCCCTCCACCTACCCCTAGAGGACCCCCCCCCCACAGACCACCAGCCTCGTCCCCTACCCCTAGAGGACCCCCCCCCCACAGACCACCAGCCTCGTCCCCTACCCCTAGAGGACCCCCCCCCACCACCCACAGACCCCCAGCCTCGTCCCCTTCCCCTACCCCTAGAGGACCCCCCCCCCCCCACAGACCCCCAGCCTCGTCCCCTTCCCCTACCCCTAGAGGACCCCCCCCCCCACAGACCCCCAGCCTCGTCCCCTTCCCCTACCCCTAGAGGACCCCCCCCCCCCCACAGACCCCCAGCCTCGTCCCCTTCCCCTACCCCTAGAGGACCCCCCCCCCACAGACCCCCAGCCTCGTCCCCTTCCCCTACCCCTAGAGGACCCCCCCCCCCACAGACCCCCAGCCTCGTCCCCTTCCCCTACCCCTAGAGGACCCCCCCCCCCACAGACCCCCAGCCTCGTCCCCTTCCCCTACCCCTAGAGGACCCCCCCCCCCCCACAGACCACCAGCCTCGTCCCCTACCCCTAGAGGACCCCCCCCACCACCCACAGACCACCAGCCTCGTCCCCTTCCCCTACCCCTAGATGACCCCACCCCACCCCCACCAACACCCACAGACCACCAGCCTCTTCCCCTCCGTCCTGCCCCTAGAGGACCCCCCCCCCCACAGACCACCAGCCTCTTCCCCTCCGTCCTGCCCCTAGAGGACCCCCCCCCACAGACCACCAGCCTCTTCCCCTCCGTCCTGCCCCTAGAGGACCCCACCCCCACAGACCACCAGCCTCTTCCCCTCCACCTACCCCTAGAGGACCCCCACCACCCACAGACCACCAGCCTTTTCCCCTCCACCTACCCCTAGAGGACCCCCACCACCCACAGACCACCAGCCTCTTCCCCTCCACCTACCCCTAGAGGACCCCACCCCCACCAACACCCACAGACCACCAGCCTCTTCCCCTTCCCCTACCCCTAGAGGACCCCACCCCCACCAACACCCACAGACCACCAGCCTCTTCCCCTTCCCCTACCCCTAGAGGACCCCACCCCCACCAACACCCACAGACCACCAGCCACCTCACCTCCGTCCTGCCCGCCTGCCCTCCGATCCATCCGGACAGACAACCCGTCAACACGACACCAGCACGACTCTGACATCTGACATGATGCAGATACTGGAGTTGTTTCATGTCTATGTTACGTGTTTCTATGTTGTTGTTGTTGTTTACCTAAGTGATGGTCAGAGGGTGTTGGCGTGTGTCATGCACATACCTGAAAGGAGCCACCATCTCTTGCCATGTTACCCTGGAGGGGGGGGGGGTCCCAAAGGTCACAAAGGTCACGTCAGCACTAAGATCGATCGTGTTCTGTCCAAAGCCAGTGGATAAGAGTTGGCTTTGGGAAACTGGTCCTAGGTCAGCTGTGGTTTGGGAAGCAGCCGACCTCTTCTCTCTCTTTCTCCACTGTGGACGTCTCCAGCCAGGACATCTACACTCTGGTCCTCTTCAGCCTGCCATCAAACCGTCTGTCTGTGTGTCTGTCTGAGTGTCTGTCTGTCTGTGTGTCTGTCTGTGTGTCTGTCTGTCTGTCTGTCTGTCTGTCTGTCTGTCTGTCTGTCTGTCTGTCTGTCTGTCTTGTCTGTCTGTCTGTCTGTCTGTCTGTCTGTCTGTCTGTCTGTCTGTCTGTCTGTCTGTCTGTCTGTCTGTCGTGTGTGTGTGTGTGTGTGCATTTGTGATGCCTGGTCTGTGCCTATGTTTGAAAGAGGATAGACTATGGAAACTGTCCATTAAGCAACGTGTAGCAGGGGAGTCGTGTGTGTGTGTGTGTGTGTCTGTCTGTGTGTGTCTGTGTATGTGTGTGCGTGTGTGCGTCTAACCATTTTAACGTGCCCTCATCACCTCTTTGATAATTTTCTTTGTTTTGTTTTTGCTTAAACATTTTAATGCCTTTTGATTTCATGGATTTACTTACGATAGAATCTCGCTCATGAAATGTCGTTACTATTTTGTTGACGTAATTTAGATACGTTCCCCTGAGCCTGCAGGTTTAATTTGTGACCTCATGTAAATGTTAATTGACTGTGAAGTAGTTGCCAGTAGTGACCTGGTGCAGCGATCATGCTGTTCTCCTGTATATTAGCAACTTTATGACCAAAACTATCTTTCCATGTATAGTTTATATTTCTCTCTCTCTCATCCCCACTTTCTCAAAGTGCATATCTTTTAATTTGTCCAGGGTATTTTTATGAGTTTGTTGTTGCTGCTTTGATGATGAGAAAAGCCCGGAGGTCTGAGCTGGAACGCCTGTCCCTTTTTCCTCAAGTGCGTTTCACAATTTGTCGGCTTGCCTTTTCCAAGCTGCGCTCAACCGGAATCTCCTCGACTTGATGGGAAGTCAAATGCACTATTGAGAACGGATGAAGATGGTCAACTTCTACTTCCAAAAGAAGAACGAAAAGACAAAAAAACGGGTTCTGAATATTTTTCCTCGCTGATTGTTGATTCAGTGCTAATCAAAAAGTGTAATTGTAAAGTAATGTAGCCTTCAGTCTTCTGAGCGACACGGTCCACATATTGAGCATGTTTTGAAATGAGCTGCGGGCTGCTGCTGCTGCTGCTGCTGCTTGGCGACGGGACGGAGGAGCATGGAGTTATTCCTCCTGATTCGGAACACATGCTTGATTGATATTGATCAATTGATATTGATATTGACTGTAATGTTTGTTTTGTAAAAGACAGAGTCGCTCTTTGCCGTCTGTGTTGTTCATGCAAGTGGAAATAAGACTGGAGGAAATAAATCTGTCTGTATCCACTTGTGTTCTTGTCATTTTATAGTGAGTGATAGTTTGGTGTTTTCTCCCTTACAGTGTCCTTCAAGTCCAGCGCTTGACCAGCCCTAGTGACCTGCTGGCTTAGTGCTTGACCAGCCCTAGTGACCTGCTGGCTTAGTGCTTGACCAGCCCTAGTGACCTGCTGGCTTAGTGCTTGACCAGCCCTAGTGACCTGCTGGCTTAGTGCTTGACCAGCCCTAGTGACCTGCTGGCTTAGTGCTTGACCAGCCCTAGTGACCTGCTGGCTTAGTGCTTGACCAGCTCTATAGTGACATGCTGGCTTAGTGCTTGACCAGCCCTAGTGACCTGCTGGCTTAGTGCTTGACCAGCTCTATAGTGACATGCTGGCTTAGTGCTTGACCAGCCCTAGTGACCTGCTGGCTTAGTGCTTGACCAGCTCTATAGTGACATGCTGGCTTAGTGCTTGACCAGCTCTATAGTGACATGCTGGCTTAGTGCTTGACCAGCCCTAGTGACCTGCTGGCTTAGTGCTTGACCAGCCCTAGTGACCTGCTGGCTTAGTGCTTGACCAGCCCTAGTGACATGCTGGCTTAGTGCTTGACCAGCCCTAGTGACCTGCTGGCTTAGTGCTTGACCAGCCCTAGTGACCTGCTAGCTTAGTGCTTGACCAGCTCTATAGTGACCTGCTAGCTTAGTGCTTGACCAGCTCTATGACTGTACCGACGACCGTAGTACTGTACTCTGTTCCAGACAGTAAAGCATATAGTAAATCATTGTTTCTATGTGGTGATCAGAGAGCTCTTTGCCCTGAGAGTCGTCTGACTTGTGAGGAAGGAGAATACATGAGCTGGTTCTCTGGTTCACACACACACACACACACACACACACCACACACACACACACACACACACTCACACTCACACTCACACACACACACACTCACACTCACACACACACACACACACACTCACACTCACACTCACACACACACACACACACACACACACACACACACACACACACACATATATCAACAAACATGTAGCTGCCGCTAATGCTAAATGAATGGGACTCAACTGTGGAGTGGTTCATAATTCTTGGTAAACTCAACTTAAAGGGGAACTTCACCAAAGAACAATGCTGATTTATTTTGCACGTAAGCACACACATCCGAAAACTCTAAACAGTTTTAGTTTGAGGGCGGCTAGGTGGTGTAGTGGGCAAGGCACTCGCCACCAGTGTGGAGACGCTAGGATTCGCGTGTTCGAATCCAGCTCTACACATTGTTTTCAGTTTAGCTGGTCGTCCGCAGTAATACACATTGGCCGTATTACGGGGAGGGAAAACTGAAGGGTGGGGATCGAACGTTGTGAACAAGCGACTCCTACAAGTCGGTTGGTGCGCCTGCGCAGTAGAATCAGGAAGTGTCGGGGGCAGCGTGAGCCTCACACGCGTTACTCCTCGCCACTGAGAGATCGAGCTGCGCAGGTGAAAAGATGCGACTGCTGTTACCTCAAGTACCGGAGGGGACTTGTGCTATGTATGACTTAGTCCACATTGCAGCCGGCTTGTGGGAGGCAAGAAACAGCGTTCGTGACAGGGGAGGGTTGAATTGGATGATACGAAATTGGGATGGGAGAAAAATATAGAAAAATGGGAGAAAAAGTGGATAAAAAAAAAAACAGTTTTAGTTTGACAGTTATTGAGAGTAAATTAGTTTGAATATGGTCACCAGTGATGTCATCTGGGACTTTGAATCCATAATTACAGCTCAGTGAAATGATAAGGTAGCAGTCCCTGGAAGACGAGGTATTGTTATTTTTTCATCAACATAATTTCATGGAGCTGTAATTAACACAAGGATTCAATGTCCCTGATGACATCACTGGTGTGTCAAACTAATTTACTTTCAATTACTCAAACTAAATGAATGTGTGTCTAAATTAAGTTTTTGAATGTGTGTGAGGTTATGTGCAAAATAAATAAGAATTGGTTTTCTTTTGTGAAGTGCCCCTTTAAATCAAGTTCAAGTTTCAAGTTTGTTTATTAATCAACACTTATTGGTTTACACACACACACACACACACACACACACACACACACACACACACACACACGCATGTATACACATTTAAAAGTGGAACCATAGCTAAATACAAGAGGTCCATTATTCATAGCATTGGTTCACTTTATTGGATAATTTAATATTGTGTGAAATGGAGAAACATTTTTTATCATAACCTTCGTACCGTCTTCTACTATCATGCACTTTTCCTTGCCTAAATTACTTCCTACTATACTAATATGGCTCTACTACTACACTCAACACTGCAGCACCCAAGTTTCAACACTGTTTGATGATCATTGTTACTCGGCTGAAAGATACCCTTCCTGCTGACCTCTCGTGCGTTCAGTTAAATGACTAAATGTAAATGTGTTAGTATCAACTCATTACTATTTTCAACACAATAAATCAATCATAAGAAACTTGTAATAAAAAAGTATTTAGGGTACTTGACCAGTTAAAATTAAACCCATGCAAACTGGGAAAAATAATAACTGGGATTCCGTATATAGGTTAACTCTGGACAGTAATGTGGAAAAGCAAAACGTATCAAAAATCAAGAACCCTATTTTATCTTTAAGCACAATTCACATAATTTTCCCATTATTACATTGACAGTTGGACAATACATACAAAACAAGACGTCTGTTGTGAGATTGGTTTTATTTAGGTGATAACAGAGACCTACATGCTTGGAAAAGGGAGCTTTAACTCGAAGGGTAGAAGCTGACTGTATCATGTGACAGGGAGGGAGGGAGGAAAGGAATGCCTCATTATTTTTTCTTTCAAATGTTTTCCTGCAGGCCATTTAACTATATTAATGACATGTAGACAACCATTTAACTATATTAATGACATGTAAGACAACCACTTAACTATATTAATGACATGTAAGACAACCACTTATTATATTAATGACATGTAAGACAACCGTTTAACTATATTAATGACATGTAAGAACTGTTATTAAGTATATTACTGATATACAGAGAACATCAAAACAGGAGGGGGGGGTCATTGTAGTTCAACAGACATAATACATAACAGTATAGGGGAAAATATATTTTGTTTATGTACAGAACATCTATTTACAAATTGAACATACCACAGAAATTAGTTTTTGTTGCCTCATATGTCTCAATGTATATCTATTTAACTGCCATGACACACTTTAAGTTAACTAAATGTACACGTTAATGTCAAATACGTTAAAAGAGATCCTTCACTTTTCTAAGGATTTGTCACAAACTGGGAGCCATTTCAGTCTCTTTAAAAAAAGTAGTTGCACCACTGTTATGGTTTTTAAGATGGAAGACAATGTTAGTATTTGTTCACATCATGTGAAGTATGCTAGTGGAAGTCAATGGGGGCAAGAAGCCATGAATATTACGGGCAACAGAATTTAGAATGCTCAGCCTCCCATTAATTAACTCCAATAGAGTGCAGTTATAATTATGTTTTCTGCCTCCAATATCAGTATTTATATATTTGTATAAAAAAAACTGCTGCAAGTCATTTTGGATGTATACTAGTTGCGGGGGGGGGGGGGGGAATAAGATAGGCTCCTTAGAGAAGTGAAAATGTTCCTTTTAAAAATATATATATTTCCCATTTCAGGAAAGAATTACGACAACATAAGACTTAAAAGTAGTACTCCAATTAGTTCTGTATTCTGTTCATTATATTTAATACACATTTTTAAAAAGCCATAATACCTTTGATAATTAAAAGGAAAAAAATATGTTTCTACCACATATAGGCCATGGAGTCATCAACCTGAACAGGCCTCTCTGTGAGAGGAAACCTACCTTGGAGGCTTCCAACCAGCCATGACAATAGATACGAGCGGTTCTGAGAGAGAGCGAGAGAGAGAGAGAGAGAGAGAGAGAGAGAGAGGAGCCGTGGCAGCCTGCCACCGCATTCTGCCCTGTGAGCTGCGTGGGCCCTGCTGCATGGAGGCTCACTGTAGCACGGTGCTCTGCCCCGCATGGGACCCTCAGGGGCCGGGGCCCGGCAGGTTGGCACCGCCAGCAGGTTTCACTGGGTCCCCATCAGGCCCTGTGTGTGAATGGAGAGGCCTCAGAGGTTCACTGCTGAGGCAACACTTCTATAGAGATGTACTGTCTCCATACCAGCACCTCATCTGCTCACACACACACACACACACACACACACACACACACACACACACACACACACACACACACACACACACACACGCGCGCGCACACACACTCACTCACTCACACACACACAGACACACTCACAACACTCGCACACACACACACACACACACACTCTCACACACACACACACACACACACACACACACACACACACACACACACACACACACACACACACACACACACACACACACTCACACACACACACATCCTCACACACACTCACACACACACACACACACACACACACACACACACACCCAGCCTATGTGATTTTGTGTTCCAGTTGATGTGATTTCTACCAAGATTGTGTTGTTTTAGTTTCAATGTCCACAGCTATATTTATCCAATAAGCATATAAAACATATTTGTGAATATAAATTTCCAAAAATAATGTTTTGTTTTGCTTTGTAACAGAAGACGTGGTTCTACATTTTTTTTTTTTTTTTTTTTTTAAACACACACAGCTTTGAGGAAATGTTACATAACACATTTTTAGAGTACATCCTGAAAAGAGTTTATTTGATAAAAATGTCAACCGAAGACAATCTGATTTTAGAATTGTAATCTTGAATTTAGTCATTTGTGGCGTCTTTATGGCAGCTATTTGGCCTGTTTTACACATTGTTTTTTTAAGAGAGAAATTGTGAGTGGGGGGGGGGGTAGACCAGAACGGACTTTTTTATTTGTATTATTGGTGTTTGTTCTCATAATCAATGATAAACAGAACGTCAGGTATACATTTAAATCAAGTTGATTATATAAGTCCTTTCCATGATTTCGTTTGCAGCTGACAGCCTAAAGTTATGTTTTTGCTGTGTGTTGTGAAAGGTTATAAAACGGATGCAATGCTACACTCACTCAGAAACATCCTCATATAACGAGACCACGGATACCTGTAATCGCGTTATCTCGAACAATATTATGCCTATGTGCTTATAATGCAATGATAGCATCATGTGAGTCAGAATGTAACGCTCTCTCCCTCATTGAATTAAAGCCGGCTAGAGAAATGAGGCATTTCCCTCGGACTTGCTCATGTCATATCGCCTGTAGGCTATAATATGATTCAATGTCCCCGTCGTATAAGTTGAAAATTGAATTTCGGAGTTGCTGTCAACAGGTCTAGCAAAGTTAGTGTGTAAAATAAACACGGTGTCTTGTGAAAGGCGGTGTTCTTATCGGGGAGACAGCGTGAAAAAACGGCTAACATGACATCGAATTTGTCTGTCACCTGAATTGCTTTTTCAAATCCTCTCAATCAACAGAACTATTCAAATGCAAAAACATTAGTTTAGGTCTGGTGCCTTTTAACAACATGTGAACTGAACAGACCAACTGTCTGCATCCAATTCGGGCCCAGATAAGATAAGATAAGATACTCCTTTATTGATCCCCTTGGGGAAATTCAGGCAGCATCATAGCAGCATGGGGAGGGAGGGGGGGGGGGTACAGGTATATAGCAGGGTAATAGTAAAATACATACAGGCAATACAAATTATAGTAGAGTAGAAAAGTAAAAATAGGCAGTGTAAACAACACAATTAACTCTGAATATATATGAGCAAGTATATAGGCAGTCATCAAAGGTGCAGATGAGGGTCTGTATGCCCTATATCAGTTATATTATACATTACAATAAATATGGTTACAATAAACACTACAATCTAAATATATATAAGTAAGTAAAGTATACAGTGACAGTGAGTATTCACACTCGATACAATTCCTGTAGGCCAATTAGTTAATTAGACTTCCCCGAGGAGAGAATGCAGACGACCACATGACAAACTGTCACGATTTGTAAGAACGCCATTTTGTTACCAGTCTATCAAATTAAAGTTACAGAAATATGTCACAAGAAATCTTGGAATAAGTAACTTGCTGTAATCTAGTTTGGTTAAGATATGCTGAAAGAATTTAATTTCAAACTAAAACAACAGGGCCGTATAGATTATATTAGATTAGATCACATTATCACACGACACGAGGATAATAACTGTTCTCACACCATGTGGATAATATAGCTAACAATCTAATTCTGGATGATTTCGTGTCTCTCAAATACAAAATGTGCACCTATGATGGAAGCTATAAGAGATAATTTGAAAAGGACAAATTAGACTGTAATTCACCTTCGACAAAGTCTATAGTCTACTTTTTCCCCATTTATTTGGTTCACTGAACTAAAACCAGAAGCAACCACAATTATTTTCGAACAAATTAAACTATACGTCATGGGGTTGTAGACAGTACTAATTTAGAATTTGTATACCCAGTTTAATCACCTGTACATTGTATATTGTTGCACTTTACTGTTATACATTTGCCCTCTGGTTGGATGCCAAACAAATTTTCGTTACTGTACTTGTACTGTATAATGACAATACACTTGAATCTAATCTAATCTGTTCAACACTATACTTACGGTAACTATAGGCTAAATGCAATATTTGACTGATAATCTATCTGACACGTTAGGGCAGGGCGGGGTGTTATAGCCTCCCTTTTGATCCCCACCTTACTGACCGTCATCTTTGCCTCGTGACGAGGTGAGATCTAAAGGGCAGGACGCTACATGATGGCGCAAGAAACAACAGGCTGCGTGCTTTGTCGGACTGTCTGTGAGAGCAGCGCTCCGCGGGCCATTACACTGCCGCCGCCAGGGTAACGGTGCATGGGGTCATGGGTCACGATGACCGGCGCCTAATAGAAACACAACCCACCTGTAGCCGCGGAGGAGCAGTCCAGCAGCCGGCCGGCCCCGCTGACCAGAGGCACGGAGCCCGGAGGAGGGTCTGATGGCGGCCAGGGAGGGAGCAGCCGGACC
>NC_140165.1:244040124-244084986 GCF_963971535.1 Notolepis coatsorum
AACTGACAGATATATCGCTCTACTAGCCCAGGGTATAACAAGGTTTAATTCACATGCATTTTGATCCTCTCGTCTCGGCACAACGGACGACATTAGCCCGGACTAGCATCCAGTCTGAGCCCGAGAGAGACACTGCGAAACGCTCTGAAATGCCCGATCTAACATTCGGGGTTAATTACGAGTCTATTACGCGTTGTTACTAGACTATACGGACATAAAACGACCGAAATAGACCTTTAGTCGAAATCTCCCCAAAATGTAAAACGCATGCTATATACGAGTCTTGGAATCTACAGTTATGCATTGCAGTCATTAAAAAAAATAAGCTACCGAGACAGATAATAATGCCAGCTAAATAAATACAGCGATTCTATAGAATAAAGTTATCTATTGAGACATTGAGTCGATGGAGAGGTCGGTTTCCCCAGAGATATAGGGAGCACTTCATCGAAGGAGCACCTCGTCGACATTATAAAACGCAAGCCGATCGAGGTGATGTCTCCGCCGGCCAAGAATGGAGGGCTGACCCGGTGTTTGGCTCGGAGATGGGGGTGGGATTTCCCGATCTTTCCTGTCATTGGTTAATATTTTATTCTGTTGACATGTTTTCTTACTGCTAATGCTTCCGACACCTTCTTGTCCACCCCCCTCTCCTCGAGTCTGGCCGGAGCTGTCAGAACCACGCCTATAGAGGCCCACAATTGGTCCAGAAAGCGTAAAATCAGCAATCAAAGGGGCTTGGTTCATTAGTGTTGGGATCGAGGCAGGAAGGACATGTGAGATAGTCACAGTTCTCCAGTGAACGGGGCAACATCTCAGCAGTCCTGCTCCGTGTGGAATGAGTGCACAAGCCTTCCGACAGAGACAGCTTCTTTTCCTGCGAGCGACCGGCGAAGACAGACCGAAAAGCCCGTCTCTGCCCTCAGAGCGTCGCTGAGCGCACTTTGGCCGCTATTATTACCGGACTTCGTGGAGGTACCAAAAGGAAACCCTATCTATTCGGCGTCTTTTCCTGCTGCTTTCCAATCAGTGACCACCGAACAACGCGTTTCACATTTTGGCACCGTGTTTTAAATCACTTCGGTCGCCTATTCCCGACAGAACTACCCGGGGAACGGACCTACACGGCTCTCGCTGGGGGGAAATACCGCTGCATATCATTATTTCACTTCGATTTTTTTGGATGCACCGATGAGAGATCCAGTTTTCACAGGGACTGCCATGGCTTATCACCCTTTCCACGCTCACCGGGCGACCGACTTCCCAATGTCAGCGTTCCTGGCGGCCGCACAGCCCTCCTTCTTCCCGGCGCTCGCTCTGCCTCCCGGGGTGCTCACCAAGCCGCTGACGGACCACGGTCTCGTCGCGGCGGCGGAGGCTGGGCTGCACCCGGCGCTGCACCACCACCAGGCGGCCCACCTCCGCAGCTTGAAGAGCCTGGAGCCGGAGGAGGAGGTGGACGACGACCCGAAAGTCACGCTGGAAGCCAAGGATCTTTGGGACCAGTTTCATAAACTAGGAACAGAGATGGTTATTACCAAATCCGGAAGGTAAGAATTATACGCATAATCGGCGACTGAAAACATTCCAACATTGATTTAAGATAATTATATCTATTTTTTTAAATAGATTAAATTATCAACAGTATATCCAGTATTCAGAGAGTTATATCTATTTTTAAATGCTTATTCGTGCGAAGCTAAAACGTATCCTCACCATTGCATGCATGGTGTTCTGTGCTCGAGGCCTGGAGCAGTGTTCTTTGTGATTATAATATTATATATATTATACCCCTATTGTCCGATTGCTCGACTGAAACATAATTATTTAAAACAGAGGTTAATTAGATTAGGCTATTCGAAGAAAAAATACTCACGCTTATGCATGTTTTTCTCGATTCTGTTGCGACATTTATAGTGTGCTTGGTTGGGATACGAGACAAATGTGAGAAATCACGATCGGTATGCTAACCCAATAATAAATCCAGGCTATTTGAAAATATAAATCACAACAAACTCGACGGACTGGGACTTAAAAAAAAAAAAAAAAAAAAAACGGTCTTGGAGTTTTTGACCCAGACCGTCCCAAGCACAACCAGACCGTCCCAAGCACAACCAGACCGTCCCAAGCACAACCAGACCGGCCCAAGCACACACCCAGCCCGGATAGTCCACTCCACCACCCCCGCCCCGTCGACGCGCTTATACAAACACACCAGCCCTTAATACCACCACTTATGACCACCACTTATAAGCATAATGGTGATACACTGGACCAGTGGTGCTCATACTTGGCCGACTCGGGAGCCACATTGACTAAAAATATTTTTTTTGAATGAGCCACATTACAAAAACACCCCGTTCCTCAAACAAACCTCAGGCTAGTAATTGCTGTGAAAAAGCACGTAGACTACAGTACATGCATACTGTACCAGTAAGCTATTGAAATGCATTAGCATGACAGCATTAACCATTGAATCACAGTGTATAACAGTGTATAATTATTGTCATTATACATATAGCCCAACAGCAAAGTCCATGTAAAGTCCAAAACAACTGTAGTAAAGTCCAAATAGAATAATGTAGTAGGCTACAGAGAGGGGAGGCACAGAACACACACACACACACACACACACACACACACACACACACACACACACACACACAGACACACACACACACACACACACACACACACACACACACACACACACACACACACACACACACACGCACACACACACACACACACGGGGAGAGAGGGGGAGATCGAGAGAGACTCTGATAGAGGGGGGAGACTGAGAGAGAGAACTTCAGGTTTACTGTACAAAATAAAGGTTAGCAGGAGATAAACACTGGACTCACTCTCTCAGTCAGTGTGTGTGTGTGCGTGTGTGTGACTCTCGTGCAACAGAATACGTTAAATAGGCCCTGTGCTCCCTGGAAACAGACCCGAATGGGCACTTCAGTTTTGTTATACTTTTTTTGTTGTGTTATTTTGCCTGCTTCAGGAAATTCAGTAGGCCTCGTATACTCGACACATCGGGTGTTTTCACAAAGCAGACATGCAACTCGTCGTATACGTAATGTAATACTTGCGTTTTTAAACGTATTTGTGCCATTTAGCTTCACGTTAGCTTTCCACTACACGATGTGCAGAGCGCACGACCCGAGATCAAGTTAGTTCGTTCAGAAGGGAGAGGAGGAGAGGTCAGTGGTTATAACTACTGGGACATTTATTAGGTTTTAATGGACCATCATATACAGGAAAATGGTATTGGACAACATATTTTGAAATAGCTACCCGTTTAAAAACAAGTTCGACAAATCTAAAGCGGAGACTATAGCCTAAAGAGCCACAACATAACCAGGAGGATGTGGGCTGCACAATCAAAGCGGGCCGACGACGATCTCACTCAATCACTCTTGTTTTTGTATCATGCATGGAGCAGCCCAACCGGCCCACAGAGCGACCGGCCCACCGGGACTTTCTCCCGGTGCTCCGATGGCCACTCCGTAATAGTCTCAGTCCTCTGTAATACGACTCCTTAATTTGCCTATTTTGATTGTCGAAAACGTATAGCCTCGAGTTTAATCACCAACTACTCCAGAGGATCAAACTGCATTCTATTCTGGCAGTCGGGCTTCTGGATTTTGTAAACAAACTGTCACTTCAAAAAGCTCGAGCCGTCAAGTGACATGGTCATAAATATATTGGCGAGGCAGTCTGGAGGAATTCAGAACTATTCTGAACACACACGCACGCACACACACACACACACACACACACACACGCACACACACACACACACACACACACACACACACACACACACACACACACACACACACACACACACACACACAGTATTGCTGTAGCGTTGTGTGATATTAGTGTAATATGTCGATGGCAAAGTCTTTGTTCTAATCTATAGGATCGTGTCTGACAGTTATAGACTATATAGGTAACATTCTGGATTTCGACTTGAGAACATATAGCGTCCTGCCTAGACCTCTAGCTGTGTCACGTAATGACCTTTCGGTTTGGCAGATCTTTCAGTCTTGCATGAATGATAATGTTATGTCATGTTTTCATGGACCACAGCCAGTTAATTTCGTGCATATTTCCCTCTCTTCCAGGAGAATGTTTCCTCCATTTAAAGTCCGAATAAACGGCCTTGATAAAAAAGCCAAGTATATTCTCTTGATGGATATAGTCGCAGCGGACGACTGCCGCTATAAATTCCACAATTCTCGCTGGATGGTAGCTGGGAAGGCCGACCCAGAGATGCCCAAGAGAATGTACATTCACCCGGATAGTCCCGCCACGGGAGAACAGTGGATGGCCAAGCCTGTTGCTTTTCATAAACTCAAGTTGACCAACAATATCTCGGACAAGCATGGATTTGTAAGTACAAAGCTAGCTGTAAGTATACACTTTTAGCCCATAGGCCTGCACTGCACATGCTACACGATTTTACATGCTACACATTTATTATCTTCAGGCTATCTTTGCACATTTTACTCGTATGTGATGGGATATGTGTGTTGTGTTGTGTTTTTGTTATGTTATCCTATTCACATTGGCACAATATTTTCTGAGGCATTGGGAAAAGTTGTTGACACTGTGTCGACACTTCGATTCACTTCCAACCCCCGCTGACACCAGGCCTTAGGCCTACTTACGTTTCAAACGACCTCTCAACAATATTATTAGCCTGAACCTCCGCAGGGTCAACAGCATCTCATGAATCTCACCAAGTAGCGGCCTGCGTGTTATGATTCCACGTGTAAGGCATCTGTACACCATGCTTCTTAAGAGCAGAAGACCGTCTCCGGTTATAGCTCTGGTCACATTGCCCAGTGACTATAGTCCAATAGGCAACATTAAGTTATTATTATTATTTATTATTATTATTATTATTATTATTATTATTATTATTATTATTATTATTATTATTATTATTATTATTATTATTATTATTATTATTATTATTATTATTATTATTATTACCAGAGCCAAGCACACACACTATTGTATAATACTAAATATTTGTTATTATTATATTATATTTGAGTGTTATAGAGGCTTGGGGATTAATTAAATAAAGAACCAGGAAATGGTTTGAAAGAGGGGTGACATGAGATCGGCTCTAGCGGGCGGCCTGACATGTGCGGTGGTGTCTTCATTCAGGGCATCTCGACGGAGTGAGTGAGCAACAACAACGCGAAGCCTCTGGACTCCAGGGGCCTCTGCCTTGTTTAGCCGCCGTCCCTCAAGTGCAATATGTACGCGGACTGTAAAAATAAGCCGCACAAGAGGGGGGGGGGGGGGGGGGGGCGGGATGACTCAGAATGTAGACACGACGAGAGGAAACGTTGAATGATGAATGTTCATTTCTCCTAAACAAACCGAGCAAACAAATGTAACATTTAAATGTCAGACACATTATGCAGATATCTGTTGCAATCTTTTTCCAATGCCTCATTTAGAGAGTTGTAACCTACTGCATGGATTGTTCTTGCCTTCACGTTGTTAATTATTATTAGCCTATATACTGAGCATGCATAATGTTTACTATTAAGCTAAATTTGAAATGTGAATGATGATATTTATAAACATAAAAAAACGTTAGCATGTCACTAAGATTTCAATATCAACCCTTGTGACAGCATGTGTGGGCTTGATGTGTTCCCCCCCCCACGTAATTGCATACAAGTCACAATAATTATAACATGCATCGTGGCTGCTATATCAATAACAATGTGCTGTATTGTACTGTCTGTTTTTACATGGCTCAAGATAGACACGTCTATAGATCCATGTTGTATAGTGTTCAGAGAGAAAGTCATGAGAAGAACCCTTTTGGTAATATTTCAATAATTGATTTGCCCCCTCCTTTCTCAACAGACGATTTTGAATTCCATGCACAAATACCAGCCCAGGTTTCATATCGTGAGGGCAAACGACATCCTCAAACTCCCATACAGTACCTTCAGGACATATGTGTTCCCGGAGACCGACTTCGTGGCCGTGACGGCGTATCAGAACGACAAGGTAGGCCATGTGCACACACGGAGCGACGGCAACACCACGAGATTATTATTATTTTATGGCTGCTCGTTTGCATAAATGCCCTGTTTGGTCACTCCCGTTAAGGGCTCCCGAGTGAGGGGCCATTTTGTAGGTCGCCTATAATTTTCCTACAGAGGATTCCACGGCCCACTTGTTTTTCTAATTGTTGTTTTGCATAAAGATGGTTTGCTGATGGTTCTGGTTGTGGATTCAGATGTACAGCCGACCCGCTGCCTGGCGCGTGGCTTAATGAGAGAGGCCTATTTGTGATGATCAGGCCTATACAGCTGCAAATAGATGGTTTGCTGGCGTCGTTTTCAAATATTGATTATGGTTACGATTCAGCTAAGCATTTCTAGACCTATCCTGCGCTGAATAGAAAATATAACTTTGAAGGCCATTGTATAACTGGTATCTCTATTGGAAAATAGAATACAAAAAACGACACAATTCGAGGGATATCGTGTTGGTAATTCCTAGAGTTGATGCAACTATTTATTGTTGCTGCAGCTTCGCCCCAACCCAACCCTATGAAGCTAATTGAGGTTTCTGTCAGGAGGGGCTGGTGGCCTTGTTGTAATCGTAAAGTTTATGGCAAAGAGTCACAATCGATTAGAAGGCACTTATTATTATAGGCTGGTCGGTCCGGAGAGACAGACTCCGAGGCGGTGCGATCAAAGCGTGACAGACGCTGCGCGCTCTCATTGGTCAATTGGCAAATTCCTCAAGAGTCCCACGCAAGGTGAGGACGGAGGGGAACACACGGGCCTCCGGAGGGGCACAGCGTTTACTTCCATGCCCCTTCCGCTGCCATGCGCACACCGCTGGCCTCGATCTGAAGATAGGGGCATTTAAATGCAGTTTAATTTAATGCCCCTACTACCGCAGACCCAGGCCAGCCAGCGGTGATGCGCGCTGCCTGCCTGCAGCAGAAGGGTCTGCCTGGCTCCAGAGCCATGCAAGTAAACGCTTTGTAATGGGATAAGCAAGGCTTATATCACAACAGGACACTTGCATGAAGTAGCAATGACCCAAACCGCGTTATTAATTATTGATATGATAGTCATCAAGTATACCCCCTCCTTCTTTTCTCTCTGCAAAAAAAAATAAAAAAGCTTTGTGTGGTCCCATAGAGAAATATTTAGTCGCAGAATGTCTCTCCCGGGGACCCATCATTACACCTCTATTAATAATGCAAATTCTAGGCAAACGACGGCTTCTGTTCAATGAAGTGTGTTTTCTGTGTTTAACGGAACACAACGTGCAGGGCTCTGCTTGGAAATACCTGAACAAATTAAGTTAGTGACTCGAATATATGGGTCACGACAGGAGACTGCAGTCAACGTATATATATATACAGGCGAAACTGCACAACTGCTGCCTGCAACGATAACAATAACAGTAGAAATAAAATTAGGCAACGTTTTCCTTGCTGTTTCTCTGGTTAGCCTGTTCGTGTCTCCTCACGTTTCGGTGTTTATTGTTCCCCGCAGATAACGCAGCTGAAGATTGACAATAACCCGTTCGCCAAAGGATTCAGAGACACCGGGAATGGAAGGCGGGAGAAAAGGTAAATATATACTCTTTATAGTCACAAACAAACTGATTTCACAAGTGTGTGTGTGTGTGTGTGTGTGTGTGGGTGTGTGGTGTGTGTGTGTGTGTGTGTGTGTGTGTGTGTGTGTGTGTGTGTGTGTGTGTGTGTGTGTGTGTCATGTGTGTGTCGTGTGTGTGTTGTGTGTGTGTGTGTGTGTGTGTGTGTCATGTGTGTGTCGTGTGTGTGTTGTGTGTGTGTGTGTGTGTGTGTGTGTGTGTGTGTGTGTGTGTGTGTGTGTGTGTGTGTGTGTGTGTGGGTGTGTGTGTGTGAGTGTGAGTGTGTGTGTGTATAGCCTATTATGCGCAGCATGCACTCGTTCCATAAAGACTTATTATGTCTATAAAAAAAATTTCAGAGACTATGACGAAGCCTGGTGTTTTTTCCCCTGAACACAGTTATTAAAAAGTGACATTATTGCAGGAAGCAGTTGACCCTCCCGTCGCTTCGGATGTATGAAGACCAGTGTAATAAAGCGGACAGAGACGGGGGAGATTCGGACGCCTCGTCCAGTGAGCCAGCGACCGGAAGGGACACCGTCCACTCACCTATTGGACCCGTGTCAAGTCCGCTCAGATTCAATCGACCCAGTCGAGGTAAATATATATATATTCTATTATTTTTATTTATTTATAAAAAAAAATTATTATCTTTTTTATTTTTTTTTATTTTAATAAAGTATAAGGTTTCTTAATGTGTTTTTCATTACGGATGTAGGCTATTAGAACCAAAAATACATTAGGGTAATTTGATTATTTTAACATCATCATCATCATCATCAGGCCCAATCAGAATGCAGGGTGGGCTATAGCGCCACCTGTGGCGACAAAATTATCTGCTTAAATGTATTTCCCTAAATTGAAGACTTATTATTATTATAGATATTGATTGAGCAGCCTACTTATAGTTAAACGTTTAGTTTTTAATGTATTTTGAGGCTATAAATGTTCTGTTGATGTGTGCCTTGATTTCAGGCATTTAAACAAAACAAACCTATTATTTTGAGTGAAGGGGATCTAAATGAGATTATGTTCCATTAACAAGTTCTACCCTTCAAGAATCTATTTGTATAATAAACCAATAAAATGTATATACTCTAAATAAATAAATACAAATTTGGGAATTTAAAGTATATATTAACATGTTCTCCTTTATCTACAAATAATTCCCTCAAAATGTCCAGGAATCCTCTGTTTTATTTATTTATATGTCTCTGATATGTAAATAGTTTTTCAAAAGGCCTTGCATGTATAATTCGACAGTTAATTCATATTTAACTTCACATTATTTGATGCATTTCATAGACCTCTTGGGGTTGACCTGCAGGGAGAATAGTTGCAACATTGTAACATTAAAACAACGTTACCACTATAACTAAACCATGACTGTAAAGGTGTAGGTGTGGATTTCAAATGTGGCAAAACACACTTAAGTTGCCACAGTAGAAGGCATGGTGATCCCTCTGCATTAGACACGGTGGAGGGCTGAGTGGTCATGACATTATGTTACATCTGCAGCCGATGCTTAAAGTTGGACTTCATCTCTTCATTAATTCTCGACAGATGACAAAACATGCTCCGACAGCGAGCCAGAACTGGACCACCCGGACGAGCGCTGCACGGGGCCGGACAGCCCCGCCACCGAACCCCCGTCCCCCTTCAGCTCCCGGTGCGAGGAGCGGGTACGGGACCGGCCCGGTCCGGACAAGAAGGACGACTCCCTGTTCGGCATAAGGAACGTGGAGAAGGACAAAGCCGAGAGCAGGCACAGGAAGGACACCACGGACTCGTCCAAGAAGGACCCGGACAGCGGGGGCATCAGCGCCCTGAAGGAGAGCTTTTCGCCCCTCATGGTCCAAACGGAGAGCCCCTCTCACTTCAGCCCGGGACACTTACAAAGCCTGGCTCTGTCTGGCCTGCATAGTCAGCAGTTCTTTAACCCCCTCGGCGCCGGATCGCCCCTGTTGTTTCACCCCGGGCAGTTTGCCATGGCCCCCGGGGCCTTCTCCGCCATGGGCATGGGACATCTACTGGCCTCCGTGTCGGGGGCCAACAGCTTGGAAAACAGCCTCGTCGCCCAGGCCGCAGGTGGCACCGCGAACCCCTTCCCCTTCCATCTGTCACAGCACATGCTCGCCTCTCAGGTAAGGAAGACAATCCCCACACATGAAGAGAAAGATGTTGTTTAGTTGAAAACGTTACGAGGGGCCGCATGCTCTGCTGTAATAGATTACACCTGTGGTATGAATGGATGTCAACATCTTGGGCGCACGCAGTCATTTCACATGCTGCACACCCAGGCTTGGATTGATCAGCTCGATGATTAGGTGACCTCATTTTGTATCCATGGTGCGCCTGGCCAAAATGGAAACCAAACCTGCAAACATCAGTGCTACCTATGTTGCCGGTTCCTTTTGCTCTCTTTATTCACCATTATGACCTCATCGTCTGCAGGCTATTTACTTGAAAGGAAGGCTGCGTTTCAATATCCACCGGTCACAACATTTAATTAAGCCTGTGGGCCTATATCACTAGCAGGTGTATGGGGACAATATAGCTGTAATTGTATTTGATCAATGACATAGCTTTTTTTTATTTTCTTTTATGAATTTTTTTCCAGGAATTGTTTTCTGCACAAAGCCTGTTGAAATAATCTTAACACAATGGGGTGTTGTATTCATGAAGAGGCCTACTGAAAACTGGTTACTTTATTCTTGACAATAGGCTTACATCTGATGGATTAGCTATACTTATAGTAGCCCTCTTTATTTTAGAGATTAACACTTTTTTGTTCTTGTTTTTTTAACAAAGATATACACATATTTTCACCTAGATGGTATTTTGGTCAATTACAGTGTTTAGTAATCTCACGATAATCTAATAATAGTCTTACAATGTCTTGTTTTAACCAACCTCATATGACACAAGTCAATAACAATTCAAAACTTTTGTTTATAAATAATCAAAACAATTGGGGAAAATAACTAAAAATGTGTTTAGTGACTGAAATATAAAAACAAATGGGCCTTTTAAAATGTATTTATTTATATTTTGTATGTATTTATTTTTAAGAAAAACATTTGATGAAATACCCCAAGTTGGAAAGAGTGATATGTATATTTATATAAATTATATATATAATGTATAATGTATAATATACATAATTGGCCTAAATCTGATGAACAGATGACAAGGCTTTATTGTACCATGCTAACGGTACTTCTCTCCTCTATTCCAGGGCATCCCGATGCCCACGTTCGGTGGCCTGTTCCCTTATCCGTACACCTACATGGCGGCCGCAGCGGCGGCGGCCTCTGCCCAGCTCCCCGTCAGCGGCGCGGGAAGGAACCCCTTCCTCACAAACTCCCGCCCCCGGCTCCGCTTCAACCCCTACCAGCTCCCGGTGTCCATGTCCCCCCAGAGCTCCTCCAGCCTCCTCGCCGCCGCCGGGCTGTCGGTGGGCCTAAATCCCGGCTCGCCGTCCTCTAAATCTGGCAGCAGGGAGACGAGTCCCGCACCTCACGAGCACAACAACAATCACAAGACGCCCAAAGCCGCCATGAAGGACTCGATCAACGAGCTGCAGAACATCCAGAGACTCGTGAGCGGCCTTGAGAGCCACCAGCGCGAGCAGCTGTCTCCGTCCAGAGCGTCTCCCAAGTGATCCCACCTGGAGGAGTGCAGGCTTCAATATCAAATGGACATAATAATGCATTTTTTTTGTCTTGTACAGCACATTACAGCGCGACGGGCCCACCACGACCTGTTCGCCCTCTTGGAACATTGCGGGAGGGGGAGCGAACCGAGTCTATTACGCCTATATTATTGCCTATATAGGCCTAACTGACGACATTGAAATATTGGAAACCAAAAGTGTGTTTGAGTTTTGAGTCTAAAGGTATACAGGCTTGTGTCAACAAGCTTCAGAACACGTCGACCATACACAGTTCACGGCATTTCTTTTGTTTTTCCTACAACGTTACGTGAGACGAATCAGGCTTTGCGCGCCTATCAAGACGCGCCTATCAGCCTATTTGACTGCAGCACTGCATCACCGCCGGTGTGTGTTAACGCCTCCCCGGGCAGCGGCACTGCATCACCGGTGTGTGTGTTAACGCCTCCCCGGGCAGCGGCACTGCATCACCGGTGTGTGTGTTAACGCCTCCCCGGGCAGCGGCACTGCATCACCGGTGTGTGTGTTGACGCCTCCCCGGGCAGCGGCACCGTTGACGTGAGAACTATAGACCGAAAGGTATAAAAGCTACATCCCAAAAAAAAAGTTTAAATAATAGCCTATATTTCAAAAAGGGATGGAAAATGAACGTTCCGTCTAAGATAATTGAGAAGAACGCTTATCATTTCTGCCAGACAATTGTTTCTGAACTATTTATGTAATTAAAAAAAAAAAGAAGAAATTTCTGTAAATAAGCTAGGATCCAAGAATATGCAATTGGTATTAATTTATTCAAGGCTGTATATTAGCGTGTATATATTTCGAGTTTAACTCGTTGCTTATTTTTTTGTTTTTTTTTGTTTTTCATTTTACATGAACGTATAGTGTAAATGAAAGCTATTTAGCGCTTGTTGGTTTGAACAGAAACTGTCTACACGACGCGTTGCTGATTTTCCTGCCTGTGTGACGCGAGGAGGAAGAGATGTGACTGCATTCACTCACATCAACAGGAGGATGGTGGTTCTATAGCCTATAAACCCGACCGGTGTCGGACAGCAGAGATGGGAAAACCTCAGGTTATTTCACTCCGAACAGGAGCGATTCAAAGCAATGACTCCTCAAATGGACGCATCATTCATGCATATCTATTCATAACTATATTTAAAGATGAAAGTATCTTGTTTATGCTGGTTGTCCGGGTAAAAATATTTTTTTTCCTTCTTTTTGTTGTTGTTGAATTCTCACAATTTCAATAAAAAAATCGTTGTGTTGAAAGGCTGTAGGGTTATTATTATTATTATTATTATTATTATTATTATTATTATTATTATTATTATTATTATTATTATTATTATTATTATTATTATTATTATTATTATTATTATTATTATTATTATTATTATTATTATTATTATTATTATTATTATTATTAACAACAGTATTCGTATTATTAACATTATTAGTAGTATGTATATTAAAATGAACGTCAATAGAATAGGCTCTTCCATATGCCTATGCTACTAAAATAGAACCGAATCCTATACGTGTTTATTTTCTTGTATGAAATAAGCTAAAGGTCGAACACACTTCTTTATACACTACATTTACCCCAAACACACACTCTCACACACACTTGAAATTTGACCTAAGTAGGCCTGAACCCAGGCTGATCCTGAGGCAACGGCGCCCTCTCTTGGTTAACGCGTCCGGGAGGAAGTTGTGTTTCCCCTCCAACCCAGAGTCGATGCTCTGCGGTGTTTCATACATAGCGGAATTAAGTTTATTAGACTTTTACTTTAAAAAAACATTTTTTTTTAAATCGTGAAGAGTGTAATGTAGGCAAAACAAATGTGTTTACAAAAACATTAAATACTAACTGTTGCAACATGTTTACGTTGCAACACCACTAACTGTAAACAACAACAACAAAATAGTTTATTATTATCTATAGGCTATTGTACTATCAAATATTTATTATTATTATTATATTATAAATTATATTCTATTATTATAGATTTTGTGGTCCCAACACCTGTTAAACCCGGTCGTGCTGTATTTAGCTCGGACATAATGCAGGCCTATTTTCAGCTGAGCTAGGTACACTGTCCATCCATCAGTAGGCTATTTCCTGTAGTATTGTCCGGGTATTTTTAGAAATAGTATAGTAATGCTGCGAATATAGGAAGGCTGGACACGGAAGCGCTCTCTCCCCCGTTCTCTCTGGCTCAGTGACACACATCCTTTGCACTTTCAATAGCACTCGCAGCCGCATTTAACTCCAGTTAACTGTTCGAATGCATCATTGTTGGGGGGGGGGGGGGACTTTTACCAGTGATGCATTTCTGTTTCTTGGTAGTGTAAACCCTAACATTTATAATACCGAGGCTTAGCTTTGCAAAACCGGTGCCTATAGCCAATTAATATGTGCAGTCAGTGTGTGACCTGCAGGTCGGTTATTATAGCCTACATTTGGATGTATTTTGTTGTTGGTATGTAAGCCTGCTCGGGTCTCTCTCACTGTGTGCAGGCCGGCTGTGTGAGAGCATTGTGCAGCAACACAACTCGGTGCACATCACGGTGAAAGGGTTAAGCGCCTCAGCTGGGAAGTTTAGGCGGAGAGGCGCTTGGACGCCCAGCCACTTTGGCAGCAGACAGCCCTTTGTCCGGCTCCCGGCGCCTGTCGCCTGCCCGCCGGCCACAGCCTCCCCACACCCGCGCACAAAAGCGGGGGGTGGCGGGGGGGGAGATCCCGAGACCCAGTTCCTAATTAGAGAGCCCCCTTCTCGCTCCTTTTCTTTTCTTTCTGCAGCGATAATCACAAAACTCTCATTCTATTACGGGACCATTGTTGCCACTCTGTTATCTTCAATTAACAGAGCGGGCTACTCGACCCCGCACTCTCGGATAAAAAACTATTTGTCTAAAGCAATCAGTCAATGACTGATCAATAGGCTCCCGTGGCGGCCTTGTGGATCGCGACTAATGATTGGTGACGGCGCGGGGTAAAAAGGCCAAGATTATTCACAACTTTGCTAAATGATCCGTGCATGCCGCCATTTATCTATTGTAGGCCATGCGAGAGGCTATGTATATGGACTTAAACAGGGTCTGGAAAAATAAAAACAAGAGTCAATTAAATGTGCATGACTTGTCTTGTCTAGCACGATGCATTATTAGTAGTAATAATAGTAGTAATATTATTATTATTATTATTATTATTATTATTATTATTATTATTATTATTATTATCATTATTTTTTATTATTATTATTTATTATTAGGCTATTAAGGGATGATTACACTGTATTTAATGCACTAAACCGTGTTTATGATATTCAGGCCTACACGACCCACTGGTTGAACACCGTTCACCGCTTTAAACCACCTGTTCGAGCCCGTCATCACAGCAGCACACCTGCACGCGCACGACACGAGAGAGCCGACCCTGTGGACCACCTTGGTCCCTGCGGATTTCAACTTGAAATCAAATAAATACAAATAAAATAAAAATAAACACTTCAATATTTCCACGAATATATCCCCAGACCATGCACCCGGCGTCAAGTTTCCTAAAGGCTAGAAGCTACATGTGAGAGTTGATTTGTGCAGGTGAATATGACAGGATGCCACTTGATGAGGTATATTTTTCGAATGACAATTCATGCACTTTTATTTTATAGAACTACATTGAATGAAATAATATGCATATGTCACCGTTAGCTTTCTGATAGTAGCCAAATTCTACAATCAACCACCACCATCATCAAAATGAGGATTCAGTCCAACATCTGTCACGCAACTCTTATTTTGTCATGGTTTCTCTGATGCCTTTTCTCCACAATCACACGTTTCGCGCCTCTCATGTAGAATTACAGGCTGGATGACCGGCAGCGTCATTAAATACACGCGGACGATATGAGTTCCATAATCTCCGGCAACATCGGTTTGAGACTTGTACTGTATATGCTGCAGCATATAGTGTAGCACTAGCAACACGGCGAAGTGACTGCAGAAACGGCAGGGCTTCACATCTCTACAGTTTCGTTATGTAAACACTGGGAAATAAACACACCATGCTGGTTATGATGCCAGAAACAGCTTTTTAAATTACATCTAAGACGGACGTTACACTCCAGAACGGCGGGAGAGTGACAGATCAGCGTTCTGTCCTCCAATTATCACAATCAATGTTTTGACATTTTTATGGAGTTGTGTAGAGTGTTCTACGGCCCACTAGTGTTCTACAGCATATACAGTGGTATACAGCCTATATAGTGGTATACAGCCTATATAGTGTTCTACAGCATATACAGTGGTATACAGCCTATATAGTGTTATACAGCCTATAGTGTTATACAGCCTATACAGTAATGTTATACAGTCTATACAGTAATGTTATACAGTCTATACAGTAGTGTTATACAGTAGTGTTATACAGTCTATACAGTAGTGTTATACAGTCTATACAGTATAGTTATACAGCCTATATAGTGTTATACAGTCTATACAGTAATGTTATACAGTCTATACAGTAGTGTTATACAGTAGTGTTATACAGTCTATACTGTAGTGTTATACAGTAGTGTTATACAGTCTATACAGTAGTGTTATACAGTCTATACAGTAGTGTTATACAATAGTGTTATACAGTCTATACAGTAGTGTTATACAGTAGTGTTATACAGTCTATACAGTAGTGTTATACAGTCTATACAGTAATGTTATACAGTCTATACAGTAGTGTTATACAGTAGTGTTATACAGTCTGTACAGTAGTGTTATACAGTAGTGTTATACAGTCTATACAGTAGTGTTATACAATAGTGTTATACAGTCTATACAGTAGTGTTATACAGTCTATACAGTAGTGTTATACAGTCTATACAGTAATGTTATACAGTCTATACAGTAGTGTTATACAGTAGTGTTATACAGTCTATACAGTAGTGTTATACAGTCTATACAGTAGTGTTATACAGCCTATATAGTGTTATACAGTCTATACAGTAATGTTATACAGTCTATACAGTAGTGTTATACAGTCTATACAGTAGTGTTATACAATAGTGTTATACAGTCTATACAGTAGTGTTATACAGTCTATACAGTAGTGTTATACAGTAGTGTTATACAGTCTATACAGTAGTGTTATACAGTCTATACAGTAGTGTTATACAGTAGTGTTATACAGTCTATACAGTAGTGTTATACAGTCTATACAGTAGTGTTATACAGTCTATACAGTAGTGTTATACAATAGTGTTATACAGTCTATACAGTAGTGTTATACAGTCTATACAGTAATGTTATACAGTCTATACAGTAATGTTATACAGTCTATACAGTAGTGTTATACAGTAGTGTTATACAGTCTATACAGTAGTGTTATACAGTCTATACAGTATAGTTATACAGCCTATATAGTGTTATACAGTCTATACAGTAATGTTATACAGTCTATACAGTAGTGTTATACAGTAGTGTTATACAGTCTATACTGTAGTGTTATACAGTAGTGTTATACAGTCTATACAGTAGTGTTATACAGTCTATACAGTAGTGTTATACAATAGTGTTATACAGTCTATACAGTAGTGTTATACAGTAGTGTTATACAGTCTATACAGTAGTGTTATACAGTCTATACAGTAATGTTATACAGTCTATACAGTAGTGTTATACAGTAGTGTTATACAGTCTGTACAGTAGTGTTATACAGTAGTGTTATACAGTCTATACAGTAGTGTTATACAATAGTGTTATACAGTCTATACAGTAGTGTTATACAGTAGTGTTATACAGTCTATACAGTAGTGTTATACAGTCTATACAGTAGTGTTATACAGTCTATACAGTAATGGTATACAGTCTATACAGTAGTGTTATACAGTCTATACAGTAGTGTTATACAGTCTATACAGTAATGTTATACAGTCTATACAGTAGTGTTATACAGTAGTGTTATACAGTCTATACAGTAGTGTTATACAGTCTATACAGTAGTGTTATACAGCCTATATAGTGTTATACAGTCTATACAGTAATGTTATACAGTCTATACAGTAGTGTTATACAGTCTATACAGTAGTGTTATACAATAGTGTTATACAGTCTATACAGTAGTGTTATACAATAGTGTTATACAGTCTATACAGTAGTGTTATACAATAGTGTTATACAGTCTATACAGTAGTGTTATACAGTCTATACAGTAGTGTTATACAGTAGTGTTATACAGTCTATACAGTAGTGTTATACAGTCTATACAGTAGTGTTATACAGTAGTGTTATACAGTCTATACAGTAGTGTTATACAGTCTATACAGTAGTGTTATACAGTCTATACAGTAGTGTTATACAATAGTGTTATACAGTCTATACAGTAGTGTTATACAGTCTATACAGTAGTGTTATACAGTATATACAGTAGTGTTATATAGTCTATACAGTAGTGTTATACAGTAGTGTTATACAGTCTATACAGTAGTGTTATACAGGCTATACCAGGGGTCAGGAACCTTTTTGACTGGGAGAGCCATAAAAGCCAAATATTTCTAAATATATTTCATTGAGAGCCATATAGTATTTTTAACGTATAATAAATTAAATATGTCTTACTTTTAATGCGACTTCTGGTGCTGCATGGTTTTGCTGATGGCCTTGTAATCTGGTTCATACGTGGTGAGGTTGAGCTTCATGCAGGCGTTGAGGCTTCCATCAGTTAAACGTGAGCGTAGGTTGGTCTTAATGTTCCTCATATGCGAGAATGACTGCCCACATGCATATGTAGAGCCAAACATGGTCAATACGGCTGTGTGGCTCAGCGGAGTAGCAACACAATCATCAAATTTGCCGACGACACAGTGGTGGTGGGCCTGATCTCTGCCAACGACGAGAGGGCCTACCTGGAAGAGGTAAAGGTCCTGGCGGGATGGTGCCAGGAAAACAGCCTCTCCCTGAACGTCAGCAAAACAAAGGAGATGATTGTGGACTTCAGGAGGTCGGGGGTCAAGGACTACAGCCCCCTCAGCATCGACGGGGCACCGGTTGAGAGAGTCAACAGCTTTAAGTACCTCGGAGCCTACATATCCGAGGACTTGACATGGACCACACACATTGACAGTGTTGTGAAGAAGGCACGACAACGCCTCTACTTCCTCAGGCGCCTAAGGAAGTTCCAAGTCAGTCAGAAGATCTTTAAGAACTTCTACTCATGTACAATAGAGAGCATCCTGACTGGCAACATCACCTCCTGGTTTGGGAATAGCACTGCACAAGACCGAAGCAGACTACAAAGAGTGACACGTTCAGCCGAACGCACAATCGGAGGGGGGCTCCCCACCCTCCAGAACATTTACAACAAGCGGTGCAGGGGGAAGGCTAAGAGAATTATTAAGGACTCGAGCCACCCGAACAACTGCCTCTTTGAACTGCTGCGGTCAGGCAAGCGATACCGGAGTCTCAAGGCGAGCACAGAAAGACTCAGAAGAAGCTTCTATCCCCAGGCCATCAGGCTGCTTAACGAACAATGAACACTACACAACAACAACCATCAAACGCACATAGCACACACATCCACACGCACACACTCACTTTAAACAAACACACTGTAGCACCCACTCCCCACACTTTATAGCACACACTCACTTTAAACAAACACACTGTAGCACCCACTCCCCACACTTTATATTTATTGATGAAGGATTGCACTACAACTCGTACACCTTACTGTAAATTGTACCTAAATTGTACCTCATCCCATTTCTGCATTTCTGCTTTGCACTATATAATATTGTACATTAGTACACTGCATAGTATTGTATATTATATGGTAACTCAGTTACGTCTAGTCTGCATCGAACATTGTACATATGTCTATACTGAACACTGTGACCTCATTTTCTACTTCTAATTTACATGCTATACTATGTTATTTGATACTATCTTGTCTAGCACAGTCTCTGGAGCGTAACAGTAAGAAGCATTTTGTATGAAAGTATTCTGTACTTCTGTATGACAACTATTAAAGAAACTTGAACTTGAAACTTGAAACAATACTCACGCTGCATTGTGTGGTATGTCACAGGAAGCTCATTCCAAGTTTTAAGAATCAGCTGGTCTTCAGGTTGAAGATTTTTAATTTCTGTCCACTTGTGTTCCCTCGCCAGCTCTGCTCGCTATATCTTCAGCTACAGATACTATTGGCTGTATCTTCAAAACTAATTTCTGTTTACTTTAAAATTACACAGTATTATTAAGAAATATCACAAGTATTAAAAAAAAAAAAAAAAAAAAAAAATTACTCAAATTTCTGGGAGCCATATGCTGTCACCAGAAGAGCCATATATGGCTCGCGAGCCATAGGTTCCCGACCCCTGGTCTATACAGTAGTGTTATACAGTCTATACAGTAGTGTTATACAGTCTATACAGTAGTGTTATACAGTCTATACAGTAGTGTTATACAGTCTAGTAGTGTTATACAGTCTATACAGTGTTATACAGTCTATACAGTAGTGTTATACAGTCTATACAGTAGTGTTATACAGTAGTGTTATACAGTCTATACAGTAGTGTTATACAGTCTATACAGTAGTGTTATACAGTCTATACAGTAGTGTTATACAGTAGTGTTATACAGTAGTGTTATACAGTAGTGTTATACAGTCTATACAGTAGTGTTATACAGTCTATACAGTAGTGTTATACAGTCTATACAGTAGTGTTATACAGTCTATACAGTAGTGTTATACAGTAGTGTTATACAGTCTATACAGTAGTGTTATACAGTATATACAGTAGTGGTATACAGTCTATACAGTAGTGTTATACAGTAGTGTTATACAGTCTATACAGTAGTGTTATACAGTAGTGTTATACAGTCTATACAGTAGTGTTATACAGTAGTGTTATACAGTAGTGTTATACAGTCTATACAGTAGTGTTATACAGTCTATACAGTAGTGTTATACAGTATATACAGTAGTGTTATACAGTATATACAGTAGTGTTATACAGTAGTGTTCTATACAGTAGTGTTATACAGTAGTGTTATACAGTATATACAGTAGTGTTATACAGTCTATACAGTAGTGTTATACAGTATATACAGTAGTGTTATACAGTCTATACAGTAGTGTTATACAGTCTATACAGTAGTGTTATACAGTAGTGTTATACAGTAGTGTTATACAGTAGTGTTATACAGTCTATACAGTAGTGTTATACAGTCTATACAGTAGTGTTATACAGTAGTGTTATACAGTCTATACTGTAGTGTTATACAGTAGTGTTATACAGTCTATACAGTAGTGTTATACAGTAGTGTTATATACAGTAGTGTTATACAGTCTATACAGTAGTGTTATACAGTCTATACAGTAGTGTTATACAGTAGTGTTATACAGTCTATACAGTAGTGTTATACAGTCTATACAGTAGTGTTATACAGTCTATACAGTGTTATACAGTCTATACAGTGTTATACAGTCTATACAGTAGTGTTATACAGTCTATACAGTAGTGTTATACAGTCCATACAGTAGTGTTATACAGTCTATACAGTAGTGTTATACAGTAGTGTTATACAGTCTATACAGTAGTGTTATACAGTAGTGTTATACAGTAGTGTTATACAGTAGTGTTATACAGTAGTGTTATACAGTCTATACAGTAGTGTTATACAGTCTATACAGTAGTGTTATACAGTATATACAGTAGTGTTATACAGTAGTGTTATACAGTCTATACAGTAGTGTTATACAGTCTATACAGTAGTGTTGTACAGTATATACAGTAGTGTTATACAGTCTATACAGTAGTGTTATACAGTCTATACAGTAGTGTTATACAGTATATACAGTAGTGTTATACAGTAGTGTTATACAGTCTATACAGTAGTGTTATACAGTCTATACAGTAGTGTTATACAGTATATACAGTAGTGTTATACAGTAGTGTTATACAGTCTATACAGTAGTGTTATACAGTAGTGTTATACAGTCTATACAGTAGTGTTATACAGTAGTGTTATACAGTCTATACAGTAGTGTTATACAGTATATACAGTAGTGTTATACAGTAGTGTTATACAGTCTATACAGTAGTGTTATACAGTCTATACAGTAGTGTTATACAGTCTATACAGTAGTGTTATACAGTCTATACAGTAGTGTTATACAGTCTATACAGTAGTGTTATACAGTAGTGTTATACAGTCTATACAGTAGTGTTATACAGTAGTGTTATACAGTCTATACAGTAGTGTTATACAGTAGTGTTATACAGTCTATACAGTAGTGTTATACAGTCTATACAGTAGTGTTATACAGTAGTGTTATACAGTCTATACAGTAGTGTTATACAGTAGTGTTATACAGTCTATACAGTAGTGTTATACAGTAGTGTTATACAGTCTATACAGTAGTGTTATACAGTCTATACAGTAGTGTTATACAGTAGTGTTATACAGTAGTGTTATACAGTCTATACAGTAGTGTTATACAGTCTATACAGTAGTGTTATACAGTATATACAGTAGTGTTATACAGTCTATACAGTAGTGTTATACAGTCTATACAGTAGTGTTATACAGTATATACAGTAGTGTTATACAGTAGTGTTATACAGTCTATACAGTAGTGTTATACAGTAGTGTTATACAGTCTATACAGTAGTGTTATACAGTCTATACAGTAGTGTTATACAGTAATGTTATACAGTCTATACAGTAGTGTTATACAGTCTATACAGTAGTGTTATACAGTCTATACAGTAGTGTTATACAGTATATACAGTAGTGTTATACAGTCTATACAGTAGTGTTATAGTGTTATACAGTCTTTACACAGACTTACCATCAGTTCTGTGTAAAGCAACTGTACAAATGTATGCTGATGATTCCACATTGTACTATGCTGCAAAAACTGTCAGTGAACTGGACAATGTTTTATCAGCTGAGTTAAATATGGTGTTTGATTGGATAAAACGGAATAAGTTGGTACTAAACATCTCAAAAACCAAATCAATTATCTTGGGTTCGAGTCATAAATTGTCATCAATACCAAAAATGAGTTTGAACGTGTCTGATGAACCCATAGAACAGGTAAATAAAGTAAAATTACTGGGCATAATAATTGATAGCCAGCTGTCATGGGCAGAACACATTGATACCATAGTGAAGAAGATGGGGAGTGGTATCTCCATGGTGAGGAAATGTCTTTCTTATGTCCCTACATATATTGTGGGACAGGTGGCGAAATCTTTAATTTTATGTCACCTAGATTATTGTGCACCAGTATGGTCCTCTGCATCCAAAGGTCAACTAAAGAAATTGCAAACTGCCCAGAACAGAGCTGCAAGGTTAGTTTTACATTGTTCCATGAGAACAAACACCATCACTATGCAGCGGCAACTCTCATGGTTAACGGTAGAGAATAGGCTGGTTTTCAACACAGTTAAATTTTTCAGGAACACTGTCTTTTCGTCTCAACCTGTTTTCTTATACAAACAAATTGTCAGATGCAGTCAGGTCCATTCTTATTTTACTAGGTCAGCTGATGATGGACAGATTATGTTACCACGTCCAAAATCAAATGCTTTAAAGAGGACTGTTGTTTATCGTGCCATCAATCATTGGAATAACTGCCCACTGAACATAAGTAAATTGAATAGTAAAGTGTCTTTCAAATACCACCTGAGAATGCACTACTTAAATATGTGAGCAAAATATTCTGATGTTGATAATGATGTCTACAATGTTTTACTGTTTTTAGACAATGTTACAATGTTTTTAGATAATGATGTCTACAATGTTTTACTGTTTTTAGATTATCATTGTTAATTGTGATTGTCATATGTATCTTATGTTGTTGTGTTTTGTGTTTTGTGTTGTCTTTCTATGTGGACCCCAGGAAGACTAGCTCGCCACTTAGGTGACAGCTAATGGGGATCCTTTTTAAACAATAAACAATATACAGTAGTGTTATACAGTAGTGTTATACAGTCTATACAGTAGTGTTATACAGTCTATACAGTAGTGGTATACAGTCTATACAGTAGTGTTATACAGTAGTGTTATACAGTCTATACAGTAGTGTTATACAGTCTATACAGTAGTGTTATACAGTCTATACAGTAGTGTTATACAGTCTATACAGTAGTGTTCTATACAGTAGTGTTATACAGTCTATACAGTAGTGTTATACAGTCTATACAGTAGTGTTATACAGTCTATACAGTAGTGTTATACAGTCTATACAGTAGTGTTATACAGTAGTGTTATACAGTCTATACAGTAGTGTTATACAGTCTATACAGTAGTGTTATACAGTCTATACAGTAGTGTTATACAGTCTATACAGTAGTGTTATACAGTCTATACAGTAGTGTTATACAGTAGTGTTATACAGTCTATACAGTAGTGTTATACAGTCTATACAGTAGTGTTATACAGTCTATACAGTAGTGTTATACAGTCTATACAGTAGTGTTATACAGTCTATACAGTAGTGTTATACAGTAGTGTTATACATTCTATACAGTGTTATACAGTCTATACAGTAGTGTTATACAGTAGTGTTATACAGTCTATACAGTAGTGTTATACAGTAGTGTTATACAGTCTATACAGTAGTGTTATACAGTCTATACAGTAGTGTTATACAGTAGTGTTATACATTCTATACAGTGTTATACAGTCTATACAGTAGTGTTATACAGTAGTGTTATACAGTCTATACAGTAGTGTTATACAGTCTATACAGTAGTGTTATACAGTAGTGTTATACAGTCTATACAGTAGTGTTATACAGTCTATACAGTAGTGTTATACAGTCTATACAGTAGTTATACAGTCTATACAGTAGTGTTATACAGTAGTGTTATACAGTCTATACAGTAGTGTTATACAGTAGTGTTATACAGTCTATACAGTAGTGTTATACAGTAGTGTTATACAGTATATACAGTAGTGTTATACAGTAGTGTTATACAGTCTATACAGTAGTGTTATACAGTCTATACAGTAGTGTTATACAGTCTATACAGTAGTGTTATACAGTCTATACAGTAGTGTCATACAGTAATGTTATACAGTCTATACAGTAGTGTTATACAGTATATACAGTAGTATTATACAGTCTATACAGTAGTGTTATACAGTCTATACAGTAGTGTTATACAATATATACAGTAGTGTTATACAGTCTATACAGTAGTGTTATACAGTCTATACAGTAGTGTTATACAGTAGTGTTATACATTCTATACAGTAGTGTTATACAATAGTGTTGTACAGTCTATACAGTAGTGTTATACAGTCTATACAGTAGTGTTGTACAGTCTATACAGTAGTGTTATACAGTAGTGTTATACATTCTATACAGTGTTGTACAGTCTATACAGTAGTGTTATACATTCTATACAGTGTTATACAGTCTATACAGTAGTGTTATACAGTCTATACAGTAGTGTTATACAGTCTATACAGTAGTGTTATACAGTAGTGTTATACAGTCTATACAGTAGTGTTATACAGTCTATACAGTAGTGTTATACAGTCTATACAGTAGTGTTCTATACAGTAGTGTTATACAGTCTATACAGTAGTGTTATACAGTCTATACAGTAGTGTTATACAGTCTATACAGTAGTGTTATACAGTCTATACAGTAGTGTTATACAGTAGTGTTATACAGTCTATACAGTAGTGTTATACAGTCTATACAGTAGTGTTATACAGTCTATACAGTAGTGTTATACAGTCTATACAGTAGTGTTATACAGTCTATACAGTAGTGTTATACAGTAGTGTTATACAGTCTATACAGTAGTGTTATACAGTCTATACAGTAGTGTTATACAGTCTATACAGTAGTGTTATACAGTCTATACAGTAGTGTTATACAGTAGTGTTATACATTCTATACAGTGTTATACAGTCTATACAGTAGTGTTATACAGTAGTGTTATACAGTCTATACAGTAGTGTTATACAGTAGTGTTATACAGTCTATACAGTAGTGTTATACAGTCTATACAGTAGTGTTATACAGTAGTGTTATACATTCTATACAGTGTTATACAGTCTATACAGTAGTGTTATACAGTAGTGTTATACAGTCTATACAGTAGTGTTATACAGTCTATACAGTAGTGTTATACAGTAGTGTTATACAGTCTATACAGTAGTGTTATACAGTCTATACAGTAGTGTTATACAGTCTATACAGTAGTTATACAGTCTATACAGTAGTGTTATACAGTAGTGTTATACAGTCTATACAGTAGTGTTATACAGTAGTGTTATACAGTCTATACAGTAGTGTTATACAGTAGTGTTATACAGTATA
This sequence comes from Notolepis coatsorum, assembly GCF_963971535.1. Lineage (NCBI taxonomy): Eukaryota > Metazoa > Chordata > Actinopteri > Aulopiformes > Paralepididae > Notolepis > Notolepis coatsorum. The sequence continues at coordinate 244,065,816 of NC_140165.1, forward strand.
TACAGTAGTGTTATACAGTAGTGTTATACAGTCTATACAGTAGTGTTATACAGTCTATACAGTAGTGTTATACAGTCTATACAGTAGTGTTATACAGTCTATACAGTAGTGTCATACAGTAATGTTATACAGTCTATACAGTAGTGTTATACAGTATATACAGTAGTATTATACAGTCTATACAGTAGTGTTATACAGTCTATACAGTAGTGTTATACAATATATACAGTAGTGTTATACAGTCTATACAGTAGTGTTATACAGTCTATACAGTAGTGTTATACAGTAGTGTTATACATTCTATACAGTAGTGTTATACAATAGTGTTGTACAGTCTATACAGTAGTGTTATACAGTCTATACAGTAGTGTTGTACAGTCTATACAGTAGTGTTATACAGTAGTGTTATACATTCTATACAGTGTTGTACAGTCTATACAGTAGTGTTATACATTCTATACAGTGTTATACAGTCTATACAGTAGTGTTATACAGTCTATACAGTAGTGTTATACAGTCTATACAGTAGTGTTATACAGTAGTGTTATACAGTCTATACAGTAGTGTTATACAGTAGTGTTATACATTCTATACAGTGTTATACAGTCTATACAGTAGTGTTATACAGTCTATACAGTAGTGTTATACAGTCTATACAGTAGTGTTATACAGTAGTGTTATACAGTCTATACAGTAGTGTTATACAGTCTATACAGTAGTGTTATACAGTAGTGTTATACAGTCTATACAGTAGTGTTATACAGTCTATACAGTGTTATACAGTCTATACAGTAGTGTTATACAGTAGTGTTATACAGTCTATACAGTAGTGTTATACAGTCTATACAGTAGTGTTATACAGTAGTGTTATACAGTCTATACAGTAGTGTTATACAGTCTATACAGTGTTATACAGTCTATACAGTAGTGTTATACATTCTATACAGTGTTATACAGTCTATACAGTAGTGTTATATACAGTAGTGTTATACAGTCTATACAGTAGTGTTATACAGTCTATACAGTAGTGTTGTACAGTCTATACAGTAGTGTTATACAGTAGTGTTATACAGTCTATACAGTAGTGTTATACAGTATATACAGTATGTTATACAGTCTATACAGTAGTGTTATACAGTAGTGTTGTACAGTCTATACAGTAGTGTTATACAGTCTATACAGTAGTGTTATACAGTAGTGTTATACAGTCTATACAGTAGTGTTATACAGTCTATACAGTAGTGTTATACAGTCTATACAGTAGTGTTATACAGTCTATACAGTAGTGTTGTACAGTAGTGTTATATAGTCTATACAGTAGTGTTATACAGTAGTGTTATACAGTAGTGTTATATAGTCTATACAGTAGTGTTATACAGTAGTGTTATACAGTCTATACAGTAGTGTTATACAGTAATGTTACACAGTCTATACAGTAGTGTTATACAGTATATACAGTATGTTATACAGTCTATACAGTAGTGTTATACAGTAGTGTTGTACAGTCTATACAGTAGTGTTATACAGTATATACAGTATGTTATACAGTCTATACAGTAGTGTTATACAGTCTATACAGTAGTGTTATACAGTCTATACAGTAGTGTTGTACAGTCTATACAGTAGTGTTGTACAGTCTATACAGTAGTGTTATACAGTAATGTTACACAGTCTATACAGTAGTGTTATACAGTATATACAGTATGCTATACAGTCTATACAGTAGTGTTATACAGTAGTGTTGTACAGTCTATACAGTAGTGTTATACAGTCTATACAGTAGTGTTATACAGTCTATACAGTAGTGTTATACAGTATATACAGTATGTTATACAGTCTATACAGTAGTGTTATACAGTCTATACAGTAGTGTTATACAGTCTATAGAGTAGTGTTATACAGTAGTGTTATACAGTCTATACAGTAGTGTTATACAGTCTATACAGTAGTGTTATACAGTCTATACAGTAGTCTTATACATTAGTGTTATACAGTAGTGTTATACAGTCTATACAGTAATGTTATACAGTCTATACAGTAGTGTTATACAGTAGTGTTATACAGTCTATACAGTAGTGTTATACAGTCTATACAGTAGTCTTATACAGTAGTGTTATACAGTAGTGTTATACAGTAGTGTTCTATACAGTAGTGTTATACAGTAGTGTTCTATACAGTAGTGTTATACAGTCTATACAGTAGTGTTATACAGTCTATACAGTAGTGTTATACAGTAGTGTTATACAGTCTATACAGTAGTGTTCTATACAGTAGTGTTATACAGTCTATACAGTAGTGTTATACAGTCTATACAGTAGTGTTCTATACAGTAGTGTTATACAGTCTATACAGTAGTGTTATACAGTAGTGTTATACAGTCTATACAGTAGTGTTCTATACAGTAGTGTTATACAGTCTATACAGTAGTGTTATACAGTAGTGTTATACAGTCTATACAGTAGTGTTCTATACAGTAGTGTTATACAGTCTATACAGTAGTGTTATACAGTCTATACAGTAGTGTTATACAATATATACAGTAGTGTTATACAGTCTATACAGTAGTGTTATACAGTCTATACAGTAGTGTTATACAGTAGTGTTATACATTCTATACAGTAGTGTTATACAATAGTGTTGTACAGTCTATACAGTAGTGTTATACAGTCTATACAGTAGTGTTGTACAGTCTATACAGTAGTGTTATACAGTAGTGTTATACATTCTATACAGTGTTGTACAGTCTATACAGTAGTGTTATACATTCTATACAGTGTTATACAGTCTATACAGTAGTGTTATACAGTCTATACAGTAGTGTTATACAGTCTATACAGTAGTGTTATACAGTAGTGTTATACAGTCTATACAGTAGTGTTATACAGTCTATACAGTAGTGTTATACAGTCTATACAGTAGTGTTCTATACAGTAGTGTTATACAGTCTATACAGTAGTGTTATACAGTCTATACAGTAGTGTTATACAGTCTATACAGTAGTGTTATACAGTCTATACAGTAGTGTTATACAGTAGTGTTATACAGTCTATACAGTAGTGTTATACAGTCTATACAGTAGTGTTATACAGTCTATACAGTAGTGTTATACAGTCTATACAGTAGTGTTATACAGTCTATACAGTAGTGTTATACAGTAGTGTTATACAGTCTATACAGTAGTGTTATACAGTCTATACAGTAGTGTTATACAGTCTATACAGTAGTGTTATACAGTCTATACAGTAGTGTTATACAGTCTATACAGTAGTGTTATACAGTAGTGTTATACATTCTATACAGTGTTATACAGTCTATACAGTAGTGTTATACAGTAGTGTTATACAGTCTATACAGTAGTGTTATACAGTAGTGTTATACAGTCTATACAGTAGTGTTATACAGTCTATACAGTAGTGTTATACAGTAGTGTTATACATTCTATACAGTGTTATACAGTCTATACAGTAGTGTTATACAGTAGTGTTATACAGTCTATACAGTAGTGTTATACAGTCTATACAGTAGTGTTATACAGTAGTGTTATACAGTCTATACAGTAGTGTTATACAGTCTATACAGTAGTGTTATACAGTCTATACAGTAGTTATACAGTCTATACAGTAGTGTTATACAGTAGTGTTATACAGTCTATACAGTAGTGTTATACAGTAGTGTTATACAGTCTATACAGTAGTGTTATACAGTAGTGTTATACAGTATATACAGTAGTGTTATACAGTAGTGTTATACAGTCTATACAGTAGTGTTATACAGTCTATACAGTAGTGTTATACAGTCTATACAGTAGTGTTATACAGTCTATACAGTAGTGTCATACAGTAATGTTATACAGTCTATACAGTAGTGTTATACAGTATATACAGTAGTATTATACAGTCTATACAGTAGTGTTATACAGTCTATACAGTAGTGTTATACAATATATACAGTAGTGTTATACAGTCTATACAGTAGTGTTATACAGTCTATACAGTAGTGTTATACAGTAGTGTTATACATTCTATACAGTAGTGTTATACAATAGTGTTGTACAGTCTATACAGTAGTGTTATACAGTCTATACAGTAGTGTTGTACAGTCTATACAGTAGTGTTATACAGTAGTGTTATACATTCTATACAGTGTTGTACAGTCTATACAGTAGTGTTATACATTCTATACAGTGTTATACAGTCTATACAGTAGTGTTATACAGTCTATACAGTAGTGTTATACAGTCTATACAGTAGTGTTATACAGTAGTGTTATACAGTCTATACAGTAGTGTTATACAGTAGTGTTATACATTCTATACAGTGTTATACAGTCTATACAGTAGTGTTATACAGTCTATACAGTAGTGTTATACAGTCTATACAGTAGTGTTATACAGTAGTGTTATACAGTCTATACAGTAGTGTTATACAGTCTATACAGTAGTGTTATACAGTAGTGTTATACAGTCTATACAGTAGTGTTATACAGTCTATACAGTGTTATACAGTCTATACAGTAGTGTTATACAGTAGTGTTATACAGTCTATACAGTAGTGTTATACAGTCTATACAGTAGTGTTATACAGTAGTGTTATACAGTCTATACAGTAGTGTTATACAGTCTATACAGTGTTATACAGTCTATACAGTAGTGTTATACATTCTATACAGTGTTATACAGTCTATACAGTAGTGTTATATACAGTAGTGTTATACAGTCTATACAGTAGTGTTATACAGTCTATACAGTAGTGTTGTACAGTCTATACAGTAGTGTTATACAGTAGTGTTATACAGTCTATACAGTAGTGTTATACAGTATATACAGTATGTTATACAGTCTATACAGTAGTGTTATACAGTAGTGTTGTACAGTCTATACAGTAGTGTTATACAGTCTATACAGTAGTGTTATACAGTAGTGTTATACAGTCTATACAGTAGTGTTATACAGTCTATACAGTAGTGTTATACAGTCTATACAGTAGTGTTATACAGTCTATACAGTAGTGTTGTACAGTAGTGTTATATAGTCTATACAGTAGTGTTATACAGTAGTGTTATACAGTAGTGTTATATAGTCTATACAGTAGTGTTATACAGTAGTGTTATACAGTCTATACAGTAGTGTTATACAGTAATGTTACACAGTCTATACAGTAGTGTTATACAGTATATACAGTATGTTATACAGTCTATACAGTAGTGTTATACAGTAGTGTTGTACAGTCTATACAGTAGTGTTATACAGTATATACAGTATGTTATACAGTCTATACAGTAGTGTTATACAGTCTATACAGTAGTGTTATACAGTCTATACAGTAGTGTTGTACAGTCTATACAGTAGTGTTGTACAGTCTATACAGTAGTGTTATACAGTAATGTTACACAGTCTATACAGTAGTGTTATACAGTATATACAGTATGTTATACAGTCTATACAGTAGTGTTATACAGTAGTGTTGTACAGTCTATACAGTAGTGTTATACAGTCTATACAGTAGTGTTATACAGTCTATACAGTAGTGTTATACAGTATATACAGTATGTTATACAGTCTATACAGTAGTGTTATACAGTCTATACAGTAGTGTTATACAGTCTATAGAGTAGTGTTATACAGTAGTGTTATACAGTCTATACAGTAGTGTTATACAGTCTATACAGTAGTGTTATACAGTCTATACAGTAGTCTTACACATTAGTGTTATACAGTAGTGTTATACAGTCTATACAGTAATGTTATACAGTCTATACAGTAGTGTTATACAGTAGTGTTATACAGTCTATACAGTAGTGTTATACAGTCTATACAGTAGTCTTATACAGTAGTGTTATACAGTAGTGTTATACAGTAGTGTTCTATACAGTAGTGTTATACAGTAGTGTTCTATACAGTAGTGTTATACAGTCTATACAGTAGTGTTATACAGTCTATACAGTAGTGTTATACAGTAGTGTTATACAGTCTATACAGTAGTGTTCTATACAGTAGTGTTATACAGTCTATACAGTAGTGTTATACAGTAGTGTTATACAGTCTATACAGTAGTGTTCTATACAGTAGTGTTATACAGTCTATACAGTAGTGTTATACAGTAGTGTTATACAGTCTATACAGTAGTGTTATACAGTATATACAGTAGTGTTATACAGTCTATACAGTAGTGTTATACAGTCTATACAGTAGTGTTCTATACAGTAGTGTTATACAGTAGTGTTATACAGTCTATACAGTAGTAGTTAAACAGTCTATACAGTAGTGTTATACAGTCTATACAGTAGTGTTATACAGTCTATACAGTAGTGTTATACAGTCTATACAGTAGTGTTATACAGTAGTGTTATACAGTCTATACAGTAGTGTTATACAGTCTATACAGTAGTGTTATACAGTCTATACAGTAGTGTTATACAGTCTATACAGTAGTGTTATACAGTATATACAGTATGTTATACAGTCTATACAGTAGTGTTGTACAGTCTATACAGTAGTGTTATACAGTAGTGTTGTACAGTCTATACAGTAGTGTTATACAGTCTATACAGTTGTGTTATACAGTCTATACAGTAGTGTTATACAGTAGTGTTATACAGTCTATACAGTAGTGTTATACAGTATATACAGTATGTTATACAGTCTATACAGTAGTGTTGTACAGTCTATACAGTAGTGTTATACAGTAGTGTTGTACAGTCTATACAGTATGTTATACAGTCTATACAGTAGTGTTATACAGTCTATACAGTAGTGTTATACAGTCTATACAGTAGTGTTATACAGTCTATACAGTAGTGTTATACAGTCTATAGAGTAGTGTTATACAGTAGTGTTATACAGTCTATACAGTAGTCTTATACATTAGTGTTATACAGTAGTGTTATACAGTCTATACAGTAGTGTTATACAGTCTATACAGTAGTGTTATACAGTCTATACAGTAGTGTTATACAGTCTATACAGTAGTGTTATACAGTCTATACAGTAGTGTTATACAGTCTATACAGTAGTCTTATACAGTAGTGTTATACAGTCTATACAGTAGTGTTATACAGTCTATACAGTAGTGTTATACAGTAGTGTTATACAGTAGTGTTCTATACAGTAGTGTTATACAGTAGTGTTCTATACAGTCTATACAGTAGTGTTATACAGTAGTGTTCTATACAGTAGTGTTATACAGTCTATACAGTAGTGTTATACAGTAGTGTTATACAGTCTATACAGTAGTGTTATACAGTCTATACAGTAGTGTTATACAGTCTATACAGTAGTGTTATACAGTCTATACAGTAGTGTTATACAGTAGTGTTATACAGTCTATACAGTAGTGTTATACAGTCTATACAGTAGTGTTATACAGTCTATACAGTAGTGTTATACAGTAGTGTTATACAGTCTATACAGTAGTGTTATACAGTCTATACAGTAGTGTTATACAGTATATACAGTAGTGTTATACAGTCTATACAGTAGTGTTATACAGTCTATACAGCAGTAGTTAAACAGTCTATACAGTAGTGTTATACAGTCTATACAGTAGTGTTATACAGTATATACAGTATTGTTATACAGTCTATACAGTATTGTTATACAGTCTATACAGTATTGTTATACAGTCTATACAGTATTGTTATACAGTCTATACAGTAGTGTTATACAGTAGTGTTATACAGTCTATACAGTCTATACAGTAGTGTTATACAGTAGTGTTATACAGTCTATACAGTAGTGTTATACAGTCTATACAGTAGTGTTATACAGTAGTGTTATACAGTCTATACAGTCTATACAGTAGTGTTATACAGTAGTGTTATACAGTCTATACAGTAGTGTTATACAGTCTATACAGTAGTGTTATACAGTCTATACAGTAGTGTTATACAGTAGTGTTATACAGTATATACAGTAGTGTTATACAGTCTATACATTCTATACAGTAGTGTTATACAGTCTATACAGTAGTGTTCTATACAGTAGTGTTATACAGTCTATACAGTAGTGTTATACAGTAGTGTTATACAGTAGTGTTCTCTACAGTAGTGTTCTATACAGTAGTGTTCTATACAGTAGTGTTATACAGTCTATACAGTAGTGTTATACAGTAGTGTTATACAGTAGTGTTCTCTACAGTAGTGTTCTATACAGTAGTGTTCTATACAGTAGGCCTAATTAAGAGCTGAAACATCCATGAGATCATCTCAGGTGGCGTCACATGACTGAGCTGCAGTCAGACAGCGGGGACTCGGTCACATGTCCCTGTTTTCCTAAAGAGACAAAGAACATTGATTTGCTAAGATAAGCCGAAGAGAAAGCATTGAGCAAACTATGATGCCATGTTTACACTTTTTTTTTTTTTTATAAATAAAGACTTTGTACACAGAGACATGCACACAAGCAGGCAGGCAAGGACGACACTGTTCATCTCTATCTCCCTCCCCGTGCCTAGTATCTCCTAACGTGAGCTGGGTGAGAACACACCAGCCCTCGAGTGGAGACAGATCTCCTGGAGGAGATAGGCCAGCCAGGGAGCAAGGAAGCAGATACCGGCCAGGAATAGACCGGCTAGGCGTGTGCACCAGGCCGGGAAGGGAGACCTCCAGCAGGGACAGACCGGCTATAGGCGTGTGCACCAGGCCGGGAAGGGAGACCTGCAGCAGGGACAGACCAGCTATAGGCGTGTGCACCAGGCCAGGCACGTGCACACATAGAGCCCAAGGGGTGCTTGAGCACCTGCCTTTTTGAGCCTCATAAAAAAAGTGCCCTTTTTGAAAAAAAAAAAAACCCTTTTTTTTTTTTCTTTTTTTTTTTACCGTTACGCATAGACTGCCCTTCCAACTGAAAAATGTCAGGATAGAATACAAATATTAGGTAAAGATAGAGAGATGCCCCATATTCCATTGCAGTTTGCACGGCCTCCTCAGCGTGCCTCTCCGCGGATCTATATTTTATGCATAGCGTGGGTGATGATGATGATGATAGAAACCGCTGTGGCGCATACAGTTGAATGCTGGTATTACACTCATTGAGGGACACGAAGAAGTCAAGTCCGATGGGATTTGGGAATCTCAAATACAAATCGGGATTGGAATAAAAAATGCATTTATATTAAACAATACAGAATATACAGCACTTCTTGGGGTCTGTAGGGTAAGCACTTATTCCCTCCCCCCTGAACATTTATGGAGATGTGTGGGCCTTTTAAGTCAGTGATAAAAGTGTCTTTCAAGGATAAGTGAGCTCCTGCACTGATTATTATAGTTCAATATTCAATATTTGATCACCAAAAAGCATAAAAAGGGCCCCCCCCCCCCCCCCCCCCGCCCGAAAAGGGCCCTTAAAAATCGGGCTTGCGCGCTACGCGCCAGGCCAAACCTCGCACCTCTGTGTCCTTTGCGCGTCATTTGCGCGCTCGGTGACTCCTCAACCTAGCTGTCACTTTGGCCTACTTCAGTGTTGTCGAGCTGGTCCAGTGGTAGGTGTGTGAGTGGAAAGGCTAAGGTCTATTGGTCAGTTACCACGTGGACAAACAGGAGAGATACTTCATAATAAGGCCCATCATCATGGTGAAAATGGGAGAATTCTCGGAATTTGTCCATGCCTGCCGCTCGGGCTAGAAAGCAACGGTTGTTTGTTGACCATCGATCAATGTTTGACAGGCAGTGTTTCACAACAGACAACCGTCTGTGTTTTCAGTCCTGTAAGCAAATACAGGGCTGTGTGTGTGTGCGTGTGTATGTGTGTGTGTGTGTGTGTGTGTGTGTGTGTGTGTGTGTGTGTGTGTGTGTACACCCCACTTGTTGGATTCGTGGTAAAGTTGAATTGGATATCCCGGCATGCATGCGAGCCGGTCGCCCCCTCCTGGACGTTGACTGGTCAAAGCCTGAGAGAGAGGAAGGGGGGGGGGGGGGCACTCCAAACAAGTGTGAACCCTTCTCATAAATTCACATTTGCCATATCTAAAAAGCAGCGTGTTGATAGTTCAACATAGGTAATAGGCTATGCCAGTTCAAATAAACATGTATTAAATTAGAGGTAGGCCTGTAATTTTAGATACAGGCTTCACTACCATTTCAGCTGCCATTTGATAATAAGTAAACGCATTGAGAGTCATTGTCTCCACGTTTGTCATTGTTTCTTGTTTGTTTCAATGCACTTGATTTTTCTTTACTCCAGTCCATACTCAAGGAGACAGAGTAAGCTAGAGAACATATTCTGTAACCATTCTAAACTAAAAACACGTTTGGTCAGAAATAAGCCTTTAGTTTAAGATATAAACTAACACATTATTGATTTTTTTTTTTACACATTCTTATTTATTTTCAGATTATAATCTAAATGTTTGTTTTTGGTTAATTTCAGTGATGCAGTAAATACAATACAAGGTGGATAAACTATGAACTCTAGTCTATAATCACTGTTAGATATATATAAACATTTTCTGAATAGTTTTATTTAGTTTTAGTTGCTAAAAACTCATTTCTATGCAACTTGCATCATCAATCTGATATAATCTAGCCTACGACGATAATCTATACTAATAATTAAAATCATACAGTTTCATATCAGCATAAAGGTTGGGTAAACTATTTCACAAATAAAAAGGCGGATATGTTGAATTGAAAATGGTTATGATGAATTGAAAATGGGGGGCCCTGATGTAAACAAGACGAAAGTCTTTCTCTGGTCTGCATCCCCTTAACAATTGTATGTATTGAGCTGTACTGTACTGTACCCATTCTGCAATCTGTCAATAAAGTTTTCAATCAATCAATCAATCCATCAATCAATCAATAGACTAAATTAAGATGTGCTGACCCTCCACTATCCCTGGGTCTCTTGAATATGTATTTCTAAGGTATATTCCTCTAAAATGACAAACAATAGGCATTTTTCTAACAGTCAAATTGTGAAATGGATCGCTAAAACAGTGACTTGAAGCTATTGTGCTGCAATGCATTTGGATAAATTGAGGACTATTCAAAATGAATCTCCACTCGTAACGTGCATCTCTGGCAAATGGAACATCCGCCACTAAAGCGGTCTCCACCCACAACAACAGGCAGGTTTAGTAAGTCAGAGCTGATGTTGTACCACTTTTAACCGCTAGATGGCAGAATTACTTACTTTAGAAAACAGCCACTCAAATCATATTATCAGTTATATTGGATATTTATGGACCCTTCCTTTATCGTGTCTTTAATAATAATAAAAAAAGCAATAAAAAAACTAAAAATAACGCAAACAATTATTAATATGGAGTTATTATCCATAGCCCATACCAAAAAACAACTAATATTAATAAAAGGAAATAGAAACTTGAAGTGGAACGTTATGCTTATTTTCATATGTATGTGGGTGCTGATGATTTCACATAAATACCTCAAATTGTTTGATACTGGATGTCAATAATACATCCATAATTCTTCAGAAAACACTAACTGACGATGCCCTCTGAAATTACAAAAGTTATGTGTCAATCGAAATGAACCTAATTCAGGAATGGACATTTCTAAATGTCCAAGGGTGTCAGTGGCTCAGGAGGTAGAGCAGTCGCCTGGTAATAAAAAAGTTCCTGGTTAGATTCCTGCTCCTCCCGGGCAGCGTGTCGAAGTGTCCTTGAGCAAGACATTTAACCCCTAACTGCTCCCGATGAGCAGGTCGGCACCTTGCATGGTCGCCTCCGCCGTCAGTGTGTGAATGTGTGAGTGAATGGGTGAATGTGAGGAACAAAAACAAATTGTAAAGCACTTTGGATAAAAGCACTATATAAATGCCCATTTACCATTTACCAAAAAATATTATAAACAATCAATAATAAGAAAAAATATTCTGATCATTATGATTGCATTACCAAATCTAAATATACTGGAAATAGAAAAAATAAATTAAATCAGTCCAACAACTTGGTATGTTTTGTGTGTGTTGTCGTGCAAGTGTGTGTGTGTGTGTGTATGTGCGTGCGTGCGTGCGTGCGTGTGTGTGTGTGTACATGTGCGTGTACGTGTGTGTGTGTGTGTATGTGTGTGTGTGTGTACGTGTGTGTGTACGTATGTGTGTGTGCGCGTGTGTGTGTACATGTGTGTGTGTTTGTGCGTGTGTGTACATGTGTGTGTGTGTGTGTGTGTACATGTGTGTGTGTACATGTGCGTGTACGTGTGTGTGTGTGTGTGCGAGTGTGTGTGTCTGTGTACATGTGTGCGTGTACATGTGTGTGTGTGTGCGTGTGTGTGTGTGTATGTACATGTGTGTGTACACATGTGTGTGTATGTACGTGTGTGTGTGTGTGTGTGTATGTACATGTGTGTGTGTGTGTGTATGTACATGTGTGTGTGTGTGTGTATGTACGTGTGTGTGTGTGTGTGTGTGTGTGTACGTGTATGTGTGTGTGTGTGTGTGTGTGTGTGTATGTGTGTGTGTGTGTGTGTGTGTGTGTGTGTGTGTGTGTGTGTGTGTGTGTGTGTGTGTGTGTGTGTACCTCCGCCTCCCTGCATGCCAGGTGACCTCACTGCATTGTTTACACTGCGCTCTGTACCTCCGTAACGGGGAGAACCGGGGAGAACGCTAATGTTCAGACGCCGGCGCTGATGCACCTCCTACTCAAACGGCCCGCTGTCCTGCAGACAGATTACAAACCCCGAGGATCTCAAAGGGAAAAGCGGTAAATCAGAGCAAAGCCAAACAACGCGTGTCTCCTCCTAATGAAGTGGCTGGAGAGAAGCTCACGTTGGTGCAGCAGCTCCAGACCGCTTCATTACCGCTGGAGGAACAGCGCGCGGTCTGGGGGGACGGACACCTCTGACTGGAGATCAAACAGACCTCCTCCTCTCTCTCCAGACCTCCTCCTCTCTCTCCAGACCTCCTCCTCCTCTCCAGACCTCCTCCTCCTCCTCTCTCTCCAGACCTCCTCCTCCTCTCTCTTTCCAGACCTCCTCCTCTCTCTCCAGACCTCCTCCTCCTCTCCAGACCTCCTCCTCCTCCTCTCTCTCCAGACCTCCTCCTCCTCTCTCTCCAGACCTCCTCCTCTCTCTCCAGACCTCCTCCTCCTCTCCAGACCTCCTCCTCCTCCTCTCTCTCCAGACCTCCTCCTCCTCTCTCTCCAGACCTCCTCCTCTCTCTCCAGACCTCCTCCTCTCTCTCCAGACCTGCTCCTCCTCTCTCTCCAGACCTGCTCCTCCTCTCTCTCCAGACCTCCTCCTCCTCTCTCTCTCTCCTCCTCCTCTCTCTCCAGACCTCCTCCTCTCTCTCTCCAGACCTCCTCCTGCTCTCTCTCTCTCCTCCTCCTCTCTCTCCAGACCTCTTCCTCTCTCTCCAGACCTCCTCCTCCTCTCTCTCTCTCCTCCTCCTCTCTCTCCAGACCTCCTCCTCCTCTCTCTCCAGACCTGCTCCTCTCTCTCCAGACCTCCTCCTCCTCTCTCTCCAGACCTCCTCCTCTCTCTCCAGACCTCCTCCTCCTCTCTCTCTCTCCTCCTCCTCTCTCTCCAGACCTCCTCCTCCTCTCTCTCCAGACCTGCTCCTCTCTCTCCAGACCTCCTCCTCTCTCTCCAGACCTCCTCCTCCTCTCTCTCCAGACCTCCTCCTCTCTCTCCAGACCTCCTCCTCTCTCTCCAGACCTCCTCCTCTCTCTCCAGACCTCCTCCTCCCTCCTCTCTCTCCAGACCTCCTCCTCCTCTCTCTCCAGACCTCCTCCTCTCTCTCCAGACCTCCTCCTCCTCTCTCTCCAGACCTCCTCCTCTCTCTCCAGACCTCCTCCTCCTCTCTCTCCAGACCTCCTCCTCTCTCTCTCCAGACCTCCTCCTCCTCTCTCTCCAGACCTCCTCTTCTCTCTCCAGACCTCCTCCTCCTCTCTCTCCAGACCTCCTCCTCCTCTCTCTCCAGACCTCCTCCTCCTCTCTCTCCAGACCTCCTCCTCTCTCTCCAGACCTCCTCCTCTCTCTCTCCAGACCTCCTCCTCTCTCTCCAGACCTCCTCCTCCTCTCTCTCCAGACCTCCTCCTCTCTCTCTCCAGACCTCCTCCTCCTCTCTCTCCAGACCTCCTCCTCCTCTCTCTCCAGACCTCCTCCTCTCTCTCCAGACCTCCTCCTCTCTCTCCAGACCTCCTCCTCTCTCTCCAGACCTCCTCCTCCTCTCTCTCCAGACCTCCTCCTCTCTCTCCAGACCTCCTCCTCCTCTCTCTCCAGACCTCCTCCTCCTCTCTCTCCAGACCTCCTCCTCCTCTCTCTCTCCAGACCTCCTCCTCTCTCTCCAGACCTCCTCCTCTCTCTCCAGACCTCCTCCTCTCTCTCCAGACCTCCTCCTCCTCTCTCTCCAGACCTCCTCCTCTCTCTCCAGACCTCCTCCTCCTCTCTCTCCAGACCTCCTCCTCCTCTCTCTCCAGACCTCCTCCTCTCTCTCCAGACCTCCTCCTCCTCTCTCTCCAGACCTCCTCCTCTCTCTCCAGACCTCCTCCTCTCTCTCCAGACCTCCTCCTCCTCTCTCCAGACCTCCTCCTCCTCTCTCTCTCTCCTCCTCCTCTCTCTCTCCAGACCTCCTCCTCCTCTCTCTCTCCAGACCTCCTCCTCTCTCTCCAGACCTCCTCCTCTCTCTCCAGACCTCCTCCTCCTCTCTTTCCAGACCTCCTCCTCTCTCTCCAGACCTCCTCCTCCTCTCTCTCCAGACCTCCTCCTCTCTCTCCAGACCTCCTCCTCTCTCTCCAGACCTCCTCCTCCTCTCTCTCCAGACCTCCTCCTCTCTCTCCAGACCTCCTCCTCCTCTCTCTCCAGACCTCCTCCTCTCTCTCCAGACCTCCTCCTCTCTCTCCAGACCTCCTCCTCCTCTCTCTCCAGACCTCCTCCTCTCTCTCTCCAGACCTCCTCCTCCTCTCTCTCTCTCCTCCTCCTCTCTCTCCAGACCTCCTCCTCCTCTCTCTCTCTCCTCCTCCTCTCTCTCCAGACCTCCTCCTCCTCTCTCTCCAGACCTCCTCCTCTCTCTCCAGACCTCCTCCTCCTCTCTCTCCAGACCTGCTCCTCTCTCTCCAGACCTCCTCCTCTCTCTCCAGACCTCCTCCTCCTCTCTCTCCAGACCTCCTCCTCTCTCTCCAGACCTCCTCCTCTCTCTCCAGACCTCCTCCTCCTCTCTCTCCAGACCTCCTCCTCTCTCTCCAGACCTCCTCCTCCTCTCTCTCCAGACCTCCTCCTCTCTCTCCAGACCTCCTCCTCCTCTCTCTCCAGACCTCCTCCTCCTCTCTCTCCAGACCTCCTCCTCTCTCTCCAGACCTCCTCCTCTCTCTCCAGACCTCCTCCTCCTCTCTCTCCAGACCTCCTCCTCTCTCTCCAGACCTCCTCCTCTCTCTCCAGACCTCCTCCTCCTCTCTCTCCAGACCTCCTCCTCTCTCTCCAGACCTCCTCCTCCTCTCTCTCCAGACCTCCTCCTCTCTCTCCAGACCTCCTCCTCCTCTCTCTCCAGACCTCCTCCTCCTCTCTCTCCAGACCTCCTCCTCCTCTCTCTCTCTCCTCCTCCTCTCTCTCTCCAGACCTCCTCCTCCTCTCTCTCTCCAGACCTCCTCCTCTCTCTCCAGACCTCCTCCTCCTCTCTCTCCAGACCTCCTCCTCCTCTCTCTCCAGACCTCCTCCTCTCTCTCCAGACCTCCTCCTCCTCTCTCTCCAGACCTCCTCCTCTCTCTCCAGACCTCCTCCTCCTCTCTCTCCAGACCTCCTCCTCTCTCCAGACCTCCTCCTCTCTCTCCAGACCTCCTCCTCCTCTCTCTCCAGACCTCCTCCTCCTCTCTCTCCAGACCTCCTCCTCCTCTCTCTCCAGACCTCCTCCTCTCTCTCCAGACCTCCTCCTCCTCTCTCTCCAGACCTCCTCCTCCTCTCTCTCCAGACCTCCTCCTCTCTCTCTCCAGACCTCCTCCTCTCTCTCTCCAGACCTCCTCCTCCTCTCTCTCCAGACCTCCTCCTCTCTCTCCAGACCTCCTCCTCCTCTCTCTCCAGACCTCCTCCTCCTCTCTCTCCAGACCTCCTCCTCCTCTCTCTCCAGACCTCCTCCTCTCTCTCCAGACCTCCTCCTCTCTCTCCAGACCTCCTCCTCCTCTCTCTCCAGACCTCCTCCTCTCTCTCCAGACCTCCTCCTCTCTTTCCAGACCTCCTCCTCTCCCAGCAGCACACAGGCCTGAGATATGCTGGTGTACATGTAGAGACAGTGATGTGAGGGTCTGGGGGGGGGGTACGTTTGATCTGCAGAGTTACTCAAGGACGTGTTTAGGAGACCGTTAGAGGAGCAGCAGGCTAACGGATCTCTGCTGTTAGTGTTCACCAGAGGAATCACCTCCCCACACACAGAGAGAGAGAGAGAGAGAGAGAGAGAGAGAGAGAGAGAGAGAGAGAGAGAGAGAGAGAGAGAGAGAGAGAGAGAGAGAGAGAGAGAGCTATATGGTTGTGAAGTCTGGGGCCCACTTGCAAACCAAGACTTCACCAAATGGGACAAACACCCAATTGAGACTCTGCATGCAGAATTTTGCAAATCCATTCTCCGCACCCAACGGAAAACGCCAAATAATGCATGCAGAGCAGAACTAGGAAGATACCCACTAATCATCAAAATTCAAAAAAGAGCATTCAAATTCCACAATCACCTAAAAGAAAGCGACCCAGACACACTCCACAACATAGCCCTCACCCACAGAGAGACCCTCGATAGATGCCCACTCAGCCAGATGGTTCTGGGACTCTGCTCACAAACACAAGCAGAGCCACCAGACAGAAACCACACTGGACTAAATCAAATTATAAGAAAACAAAAAGAAAACTATCTGACACATTGGAAAGAAACAACCCAAAACCAGAGCAAATTGAAATGCTATTTGGCCCTAAACAGAGAGTACACAGTGGCAGAATACCTGAGCACTGTGACTGACCCAAAACTAAGAATATCCTTGACTAGGTACAGACTCAGCGAGCACAGCCTAGCCATCGAAGAAGGCCGCCATAGGCAGACCTGGCTCCCAAGAGAAGACAGACTGTGCACCCACTGCACACAAGAAGAGGTGGAAACCGAGCTCCACTTCTTAACAACCTGCCCACTATACCAAGACATCAGAGACATATACTTCCCACAAATTGCAAACACCCAAAGAGACTTTGAAAACATGGACAATAACTCAAAACTCCCATACCTACTGGGAGAAATACAAGAATGTGCAAACACAGCAGCAAGATGTGTGAGCTGCTGTGACAAGAAAAGGACATCCAGCGGAATGCAACCACCATAAAGACTGTACAAGAAAATCCGTCTGTAATGTACTGATTTCTTTTGTTTTCTCTGTTTGATTGTTTTGTTTTGTTTGGCTTTGGCAATGTAAACGTATGTTTCCCATGTCAATAAAGCCCATTTGAATTGAATTTAATTGAATTGAATTGAGAGAGAGAGACACACAGAGAGAGAGAGACGCACGCACGCACGCACACACGCACGCACGCACGCACACACACACACACACACACACACACACACACACACACACACACACACACGTCACACACACACACACACACACACACACACACACACACACACACACACACACACACACACACACACACACACACACACACACACACACACACACTCTCTCTCCCCTGACACAGAGATGAACACATGAGATTACTGTCATGACGACAGAAGCCGAGGGGCTGGTCAGGCTGGTCCCCCCCCCCCCCCCCCCCCTCACACACCTCCAGCCTGGGAGCTCTGGTACTGATGGACACCCCCCCCCACCTCCAGCCTGGGAGCTCTGGTACTGATGGACACCCCCCCCTCACACACCTCCAGCCTGGGAGCTCTGGTACTGATGGACACCCCCCCCCCACCTCCAGCCTGGGAGCTCTGGTACTGATGGACACCCCCCCCTCACACACCTCCAGCCTGGGAGCTTTGGTACTGATGGACACCCCCCCCCCACCTCCAGCCTGGGAGCTCTGGTACTGATGGACACCCCCCCCCCCCACCTCCAGCCTGGGAGCTCTGGTACCGATGAACACCCCCCCCCCCCCCCCACCCCCCCACACACCTCCCCCTCACACACCTCCAGCCTGGGAGCTCTGGTACTGATGAACACCCCCCCTCACACACCTCCAGCCTGGGAGCTCTGGTACTGATGGACACCCCCCCCCTCACACACCTCCAGCCTGGGAGCTCTGGTACTGATGGACACCCCCCCTCACACACCTCCAGCCTGGGAGCTCTGGTACTGATGGACACCCCCCCTCACACACCTCCAGCCTGGGAGCTCTGGTACTGATGGACACCCCCCCCTCACACACCTCCAGCCTGGGAGCTCTGGTACTGATGGACACCCCCCCCCACCTCCAGCCTGGGAGCTCTGGTACTGATGGACACCCCCCCCCCCACCTCCAGCCTGGGAGCTCTGGTACTGATGAACACCCCCCCCCCCCCCCCACCCCCCACACACCTCCCCCTCACACACCTCCAGCCTGGGAGCTCTGGTACTGATGGACACCCCCCCCCCACACACACACACCTCCCCCTCACACACCTCCAGCCTGGGAGCTCTGGTACTGATGAACACCCCCCCTCACACACCTCCAGCCTGGGAGCTCTGGTACTGATGGACACCCCCCCCCCCACACACACACACCTCCCCCTCACACACCTCCAGCCTGGGAGCTCTGGTACTGATGGACACCCCCCCCCCCCACACACACACACACACACACACACACCTCCCCCTCACACACCTCCAGCCTGGGAGCTCTGGTACTGATGGACCCCCCCCCCCCCCCCCCCCCCCCACACACACACACACCTCCCCCTCACACACCTCCAGCCTGGGAGCTCTGGTACTGATGAACACCCCCCCTCACACACCTCCAGCCTGGGAGCTCTGGTACTGATGGACACCCCCCCCCACACACACACACACACCTCCCCCTCACACACCTCCAGCCTGGGAGCTCTGGTACCGATGAACACGGCCAGAGGGAGACCCACTTAGCCCTTGTGATATGAATATTATCATGTCTATAGATCTGTTAGCCTTGACTAGTTTAATATGGGTAAACTAGTATACAGCTCAGACACTGGGCGACAGTCTTAACAGTGTCTCTTAACAACGACCAAGGTTGAGGAGTTATATTTCGTATAGCATCGCGTCCCGCTCTGAGCCTTACGAGA
>NC_140165.1:244085186-244188561 GCF_963971535.1 Notolepis coatsorum
CTGTTGCGTTGAGGTTCGAGGATGACGGGAAGAACTTGAAGCTGAGGCCTGATAACAACAGCGGATCTCAGGCTTTATATGCAGCCTGTTTAGACTACAGCTGCCGCTACGGAAATGGTCAGTTATTTCC
Organism: Notolepis coatsorum; assembly: GCF_963971535.1. Classification (NCBI taxonomy): domain Eukaryota; kingdom Metazoa; phylum Chordata; class Actinopteri; order Aulopiformes; family Paralepididae; genus Notolepis; species Notolepis coatsorum. Next base: position 244,085,317 of record NC_140165.1, read on the forward strand.
ACAAACTCACAGTGCAGACATATCATTGAAGATACTTGTGATGGTTTCCCCGTGTGAACGGTGCGTGGCTGTTCTCAGATTTAGATGATTCCAATTTGTTACAGCTACTTAGTTAGTTACAGGCTGTGCAAGTTAGCTAACGCATGTTTGAACATGGATCCTCGTAGTGGACCGACACTTGCACTTTGCGAAATCTACAAACGACAGCGTACCTCCGCTGAATCTTGCCGTTGTAAGTCAAACAGCGGGCTCAAGTATTTTCCTAACGGCGTCTCTCATACGTTGAGAAGTAGTAGTAGTTAGTATGTTGTTGCTAACAACAAAACTACCTGAGATGACACCCCTCTCACACCCACCCACACCCTCTCACACCCACCCACACCCTTACACCCTCTCACACCCGCTCACACCCACCCACACCCTTAGACCCGCTCACACCCTCTCACACCCGCTCACACCCACCCACACCCTCACACCCACCCACAACCTCTCACACCCACCCACACCCTTACACCCGCTCACACCCTCACACCCACCCACACCCTCCCACACCCTCACACCCGCTCACACCCGCCCACACCCTTACACCCGCTCACACCCGCTCACACCCTCTCACACACGGTCACACACACTCAGACCCTCACACACCCTCTCACTCCCACCCACCCACACCCACCCACTCAGACCCGATCACACCCTCTCACTCCCAACCACTCATACCCGCGGCTGATCTCTAGTTTGTTCAAACTACATAGAAACGCATTGAAAACAGTATTTAAATGGCTTTAAAATGAATATAGCTCCCGGTTACATTGTATGGTGATGCTACTGTAGGAGGCACATTGCAGGCCATCATTTTTGTACAGCCTCTGTATCCACGATTAAAACTAAGCTAGACACCATAGGCTCTACCAACACTACATTGGTAGGAGCCACAAAATGTTTCTTCCTTTTTTATTTAAAACCTTTTCTGCCGCTGTGCTCACTTTGTTATTTCTTCCATTAATCTTTGAACTCGTTCATTTGAGTTGTAGGGACATGCATTAAATCTTTGTATGGAGGGATTTGTGTTGCCATATTAGATAGAGAAGGTCTAATCACGTCATACACTACACTTATTCTTGCATAACCTGGCAACTCAGAGTGAACGTACAACTCCTCAGCGCAGTCAGCCTCCGATACAAAGGATAAGGATAAAACTACCAAAATAAAAAATATTCCTGCAAGTTTTAAGCCCCAGAAAATCTCCCCGAAACATTGTAATTTGATAAGCTCTGACATATGTCCAATTATGAAATCACCATTGAAAGGTCTTCAACACCACCAGACATCTGGTAATCGAGATCAAGCTATTCACCAACACAGGTCACATGTAACTGATGTAGCTGAAGAAGAGAGAATGTTAAAAAAAAAAAAAAAAAAAAAAAATGTTTTAAGAAAATAAAATAGTTATCGTTGACCAATGTGAAAAATATTCAAGCATGCAGGTCCTTGGTCTGTCAGCATATATGGGCATAACAAATACATATACAGATACAGCATTATAAGTACACTGTGCACAGAAAGCTAAAATACAAGAGGGACCACAGATATTAACACTATGGTCGCCAAAAACGCCGTAGGACGTCTTTCCTCGCCATGCTCATTCTGCCAAAGACGCCGTACCACGTCTTTGATATCAATATTTCAAAAATCTGTGAGCAAAATCATATTTCTCCCCCGGAGACTTGAGGTATACTGTTGATCCCCTCTCAACTCTCCAACGGTTCAAGAGCGCCATCTGGTGGCCGATCGCCCAGAGCCAATCACTCGGTAATAGTCCCAGGACTCTAGCTAGACACAACAGATAGCAATCCGTTACCAATAACTTGATAAACAACATGATTTTGGACGTATATACTATTATACAACCTGGAAATGGATCGCATATTTCTACATCCCATAATAGGAATATTTCTGTTCCACGCTCATCGCCCAACACTATGAGGAAGCTACGGTAAGATTCAGAGTTTTTTTTTAATGTGTTCGATACTAACTGCTCTAATGATCATATCACCCACACTAGATGAATCATCTAACGTTGGCCACGGAATTATAAACGACCCCCCCCCCCCATCCGGTCAACATCAAATGATCAGTAGTAACTTCTAGAAGCACGTCCATTTGATTTTTTTTATCTCACGCAGATTCCTATCAAACTGTATTTCATCATCAATATAATGCATTTGGGGCTATAAATCACGTTCTGGAGAAAGCTGCAGAAAACGATAAAAACATACTTATACTTTAGACCGTATTTTAGTATGAATATGTGAATGAAAAAGTATAACGTTGCTACACCCTGAACAATAGATATAGGACGTTGAATGGGCCATAGTAATGTCAATTTAGCAATACAATTTAAAAAGTTATAGCCCTGCAAAGAAGGGGAACTTCTCCATATTAAATAGGGCTGGCGGAGGATGGTAAATTATGAATTTAAGCCTGGCGATCAAAGTGTTAATGTGCTTATAGCTATCTGGTGCAATATAATAATTGTGCACTGCCTGTGTCAAATAAACAAATACAATTAAATACAATTAACTAAACTTTAACATAATACTGGACAAAGTAGTTAAGAAATGTATCAGATCGTGATTCCCTGTCTATGCCAGTATCCTACCATAAGGAGATGAGGTTGCAAAAGTGGCTAACTGCCCGTTCCTATTGCTGTCCTGCTGAAACCCTGCTACAATAAGCAACAAACAAAATGGACATCAGGCTCTCAGATTGCCACAATCACACTTATCGTATTAGCCATCTTACAGTGTACGCATCCAAAGATGAGCCCAAACAACGGATGTCTACGCCAAGATCAGCAGACTTGTGAAATCACAAAGGCAGATTAGACGTCTAATTCCATTGAACCTCTGAAATAAATCTGGGTTTATTATCCGAGAGACTCTAAAACTCTGACTCAGGCCAAGATCTAACAGCTGCTCAAGCAGACACTCTACCACAGATAATCACTCACTCAGGTAATCCAGATCAAACAATATGCTTAAAGAAATCAATTTCATTAGCTAGTTACCTAATAGACAGTACCACTGACCGTGCACACACTAGATATTTGATTCGCAACAAGATGCATACATTTGTATCTACTGTAAGTTACTTTAGGTGTAAGATTGATCAAATCGGACAACCAAGTGGAAAGACAAGATCATGTTCTCCACAGTGACAAACAAAAAGGACTGGGCTCTAGATTATGAACCTTTTTATGAGCCCGACCTTTAACCCCACTTTAAGGCTCCTTTCACATGTTAGCAGCACCACAACCAATCACTAATATTGATGTCACAGCCAATGGGTGCCAAGCCCTCACACAGCTAACAGATGCTCAGATCCAGTGGCAGACCTCACATTCTTCATCCACAACAAACTCCTAATGATAACGTCACATACCTCCTTCACTGAATGGCACCGGGAAGCGACATCTTGTTCTCACTGGAGAACATCAACAGTTAAAATGTCAAATTCTGGCCACTATTAGTAGTTGTATATACTGTGCCATAGTCAATTAAAGAATGCCTTGTGAAATTTTCATTGTCATTCCTGAAACCTCATTTGGCTTATGTCCAGAGGGTCTTATCCCCCCCCCTAGTTACCAAAACATACTGTACATACAACAGTATCCCCTGTTAAGAGCCCAAGAATGGCTGTCGATACAGTAAGCAATATGCAGCAGCAAACTGTGAAAGAAATGGATTGCTACACCCGATTGCTGATACAATGGATTGCTACAACCGATTGCTGATACAATGGATTGCTGTTATATCATTCAATTCCACTACATTTAGTCAAAAGAATCTAACTGGTGAAATGCTGAACGTATTGTGTGGTGGATGTTTGAATATGATCTATGACAGATGGAGGAACAAATAGGATGGTACTACATAATGGACCAATCTCTAGCCCCGCCCTCTTTTCTTGATCCTCCAATCACAACTGCAGAAAAAAAAAATTTACTTTCCAATGCGCGACCCCACTGTCACCTACCCGCGACCCCAATTTGGGTCACGACCCGTAGTTTGAGAACCACTGCTCTAGGCAAAAGAGCCCCTCTTGGTATTCCGTTTAAATGTCTGGTTTTTTTCTGATGTGTGGGTTGGATTTCAGTTGGGATGGAGGAGTGGTTGATCCAGCTGTCAGTCAGTCTCTACAGACCTCAGTCTCTACCAAGACCTCAGTCTCTACAGACCTCAGTCTCTATCAAGATCTCAGTCTCTACCAAGACCTCAGTCTCTACCAAGACCTCAGTCTCTACCAAGACCTCAGTCTCTACAGACCTCAGTCTCTACCAAGACCTCAGTCTCTACAGACCTCAGTCTCTATCAAGATCTCAGTCTCTACCAAGACCTCAGTCTCTACCAAGACCTCAGTCTCTACCAAGACCTCAGTCTCTACAGACCTCAGTCTCTACCAAGACCTCAGTCTCTACAGACCTCAGTCTCTATCAAGATCTCAGTCTCTACCAAGACCTCAGTCTCTACCAAGACCTCAGTCTCTACCAAGACCTCAGTCTCTACAGACCTCAGTCTCTACCAAGACCTCAGTCTCTACCAAGACCTCAGTCTCTACAGACCTCAGTCTCTATCAAGATCTCAGTCTCTACCAAGACCTCAGTCTCTACCAAGACCTCAGTCTCTACCAAGACCTCAGTCTCTACCAAGACCTCAGTCTCTACAGACCTCAGTCTCTACCAAGACCTCAGTCTCTACAGACCTCAGTCTCTACCAAGAGAGGGCTGGAGATATTCACAGTATAATAAGGTACTAAACCACAACCCACACATCAGAACAAAAAAAGAAAAAGAAACGGAGCACAATATCAAGCTTTTGCCAAGAGGCTGCTGTTTGATGACATTACAGATTCTACCTTTCACATGGACAGTTCATCCAATGTCTAAGAAAGTCAACAATAGAAATAATGGTTAAATATGTGTGGTTATGATACTGCCTGACTTGAAAACTTCAGTTATTTCTAGACCGAGCCATAGTCCATGACGTAAAAGAGAAATGCCTCAATTAATATAACTGCAGACATTCATCAAGGAAATTATATTGTGGGTACCTCTCTCCTAGGGGTAAAAGAAAAAAGCTAATTTTAATTACAAATTCATCTATACTAACAGCTCTCTTATGATACATTTTCATAAAAAATATGTTTTTATTCCTAAAGCTAATGCAGAAGCGCCATCTTCCCACTGAGATGGTGCTACGGCACATAATTCAGTGTTTAATACAAACAAACCGTTCAGATGAAAATAATCCGCTTTAATATCCGCTGGAGCATGACAAACCTTTTATTAGAGGACCCGGTATCAGAGCGTGGACGCTCCAAATCTCATCTGTGCAAAATAACAAAAGCGAATTAAAACACACATGGTGTCTGGAAGCCCTCCTATTATTATAATGCCATTAGTAATTATTTAATGCAATGCCTACAAAAGCAACTGTATCCAAGGATGAGCAGTTCTGAATAGAGCGGGTATTAGGAGGGGTGAGAGGTGACTCTGTTAACACAGGACCGGATCAGAATAAACATGTCGAAATCACTGAGTGTGGTGATGCCAAGCACACGTCCTGGAGCGTGTCGAGCCCCGTGCCAACCGACCGTGTGGCAGTGGGTTCAGTGGTTTCACCCAGACAGACTCCAAAGGTTTAAGAGCAAGATGATGTCTGTCAACTTCACAGCAGGAACCGAAAACGCCTCCTGCAACAGTCCAGAAAAACAGTGAAGTGTGGACAAAAGTGATTCACCCTGTACCCCCTGTTCTGCCAGGGGAAGCGAGCGTGTGGTTGCTGGGCTGAGAGGGAGCGACAGTGGGTGACACAGCAGGATCCAGATGGCCTCAGTGTTGTGACAACCAGACAAAACCACACAAACTTACTATCTGACGGCAATTAGTTGCCTATAGTTGTGATCGGAGACAAGGAGAAGATCCATTCCTTTTGTTTGTACATCTGAATTCTACACAGAACGTGTCACAATACAGGATAGATTTCTTGAATTAATCAAGCACAGAGTTTGCCATCCCAGACAACTTTACAAGATCAGTGAGCTTTTCACCCTGCTTCACATGGAATGGCTTCGGGCACCTGGCCGCCCCTCAGGCAACTCTTCTGGTTGGGCACCTATTCAAAAATCCACTGTGGGCTCATATGATTGGTTGGCTTGTTCTTGCATGGAATTGAATGAGCCACTCCCTTGCAGGTAACTTGTTCAGGGCTCTACAGTGCGACCATATTGCTCGCATATGCCCCTAGAAATATGTGTGTGCGAACCGGAAAAATCAATTACTTGCACGGTGTGCGAGTGAAGATTACAGCCTCAGTCATGCTTTTTTTTTCTCCGCTGATAAATCGTTAAAAAACTACAAGTCCCACATTGCACTCAAGCCAACGGTCCAATCACAGTAGAGTGACGTGACTGGTTTCAAGGGAAATAAAGGAAATGACCAATCGGAAGCTCTCATTTTCTTTTTTACTTCCTGAAAGTCCGCCATTGCGATATGCGAGACTTTCCAGAGACAGTAACATTAAATTAATGTAACTTATTCTAATCTTACCAATAACAATAGATTTTAGAACACCTAGATTTATCGATAGCAATAGTAATATAACGTTAATGAAACAAAACGAATGCCTTGCTTTGTTAATCATAATCATGCAGTAGCAAGCAACAGCAAAGGTGGGCAATAGCTGCAGCGCCGGAGTGCAAGCGGTGTGACGTAATTGGCAGAATCGACTGTCAATCAATGGTCTACCTGACACGCAAACTCAAACAATGTTTCTGTACTGGAGGTGTACAGTATTTCAATAGGCAACCCTGAAAGGATTATTTTTCTAGAAGAGCAACACTAGCTAATTTACACCAGGAGACAGCAAAACTCTTTCAATAAATAAATAGCCTGCTTAGGGTAAAACATTGTGACAATCAATGATAAAAACAACAATAAAAACAAGAAACAAGTTACATAAACGAAATCAGATAAATTATCACAGTTCTGGTTTGCCTTAAGATGCAGGTTAAGATGGGTCTTGAACGTGGAGTATGTGGGGCACTCTCTAATCACAACTGGTAGGCTATTCCAGTAGTTACCACCTTTAACAGAGAACACAGTTTTAGCAAAGGTAGTATACCGAAAAGGCACCTTACAGTCCCCTCTACTGATGGCCCTGGTGGTAATGCCAGTGTCTCCTTTTTGTTTAATGTCACTGCCTTTTTTATTAGGCCTAGTTGTTGGCTACAACTTTGCCACAGTAGGCATTAATCACTTAATAGTTCAAATGTCTGTGTCCCATTCCCGTTTGCACACGCAGATACACACACACAGTGGGCCAGTGACTTTGGTGGTATGTGCTATTGCACAGATGTGTGTCCCGTCCCCATTTGCACATGTTTATTGCACAATAAATAAATATACATTTATTTAAAAAAAAAAAAAAAAAAAAAAAAACTGTTACTTGAAATATTTTCACTGTGCTCCTAAATATTTTTGTGTGCTCCTAAATGTCTTTGTGTGCTCCTAAATCTTTTCATTTAGGAGCACATGTGCTCCTTGGGAAAAAGGTTAGCGTAGAGCCCTGTTGTTACCCTCTGTAACCAGAGAGGACATGTAGCCAGAGAGGACATGTAACTAGAGAGGACATGTAACCAGAGAGGACATGTAGCCAGAGAGGACATGTAACCAGAGAGGACATGTAGCCAGAGAGGACATGTAACCAGAGAGGACATGTAACCAGAGAGGACATGTAACCAGAGAGGACATGTAACTAGAGAGGACATGTAACTAGAGAGGACATGTAACCAGAGAGGACATGTAACCAGAGAGGACATGTAACCAGAGAGGACATGTAACCAGAGAGGACATGTAACCAGAGAGGACATGTAACTAGAGAGGACATGTAACCAGAGAGGACATGTAGCTAGAGAGGACATGTAACCAGAGAGGACATGTAACCAGAGGACATGTAGCCAGAGAGGACATGTAACTAGAGAGGACATGTAACCAGAGAGGACATGTAACTAGAGAGGACATGTAACCAGAGAGGACATGTAACCAGAGAGGACATGTAACCAGAGGACATGTAGCCAGAGAGGACATGTAACTAGAGAGGACATGTAACCAGAGAGGACATGTAACCAGAGAGGACATGTAGCCAGAGAGGACATGTAACCAGAGAGGACATGTAACCAGAGAGGACATGTAACCAGAGAGGACATGTAACCAGAGAGGACATGTAACCAGAGGACATGTAACTAGAGAGGACATGTAACCAGAGAGGACATGTAACTAGAGAGGACATGTAACCAGAGAGGACATGTAACTAGAGAGGACATGTAACCAGAGAGGACATGTAACCAGAGAGGACATGTAACCAGAGGACATGTAGCCAGAGAGGACATGTAACTAGAGAGGACATGTAACCAGAGAGGACATGTAACCAGAGAGGACATGTAGCCAGAGAGGACATGTAACCAGAGAGGACATGTAACCAGAGAGGACATGTAACCAGAGAGGACATGTAACCAGAGAGGACATGTAACCAGAGGACATGTAACTAGAGAGGACATGTAACCAGAGAGGACATGTAACTAGAGAGGACATGTAGCCAGAGAGGACATGTAACCAGAGAGGACATGTAACTAGAGAGGACATGTAACCAGAGAGGACATGTAACTAGAGAGGACATGTAACCAGAGAGGACATGTAACCAGAGAGGACATGTAGCCAGAGAGGACATGTAGCCAGAGAGGACATGTAACTAGAGAGGACATGTAACCAGAGAGGACATGTAACTAGAGAGGACATGTAGCCAGAGAGGACATGTAACTAGAGAGGACATGTAACCAGAGAGGACATGTAACCAGAGAGGACATGTAACCAGAGAGGACATGTAACCAGAGAGGACATGTAACCAGAGAGGACATGTAACCAGAGAGGACATGTAACCAGAGAGGACATGTAACCAGAGAGGACATGTAACCAGAGAGGACATGTAACTAGAGAGGACATGTAACCAGAGAGGACATGTAACCAGAGAGGACATGTAACCAGAGAGGACATGTAACCAGAGAGGACATGTAACTAGAGAGGACATGTAACCAGAGAGGACATGTAACCAGAGAGGACATGTAACCAGAGAGGACATGTAACCAGAGAGGACATGTAACCAGAGGACATGTAACCAGAGAGGACATGTAACTAGAGAGGACATGTAACCAGAGAGGACATGTAACTAGAGAGGACATGTAACCAGAGAGGACATGTAACCAGAGAGGACATGTAACCAGAGAGGACATGTAACCAGAGAGGACATGTAACTAGAGAGGACATGTAACCAGAGAGGACATGTAACCAGAGAGGACATGTAACCAGAGAGGACATGTAACCAGAGAGGACATGTAACCAGAGGACATGTAACCAGAGAGGACATGTAACCAGAGAGGACATGTAACTAGAGAGGACATGTAACCAGAGAGGACATGTAACTAGAGAGGACATGTAACCAGAGAGGACATGTAACCAGAGAGGACATGTAACCAGAGGACATGTAACTAGAGAGGACATGTAACCAGAGAGGACATGTAACCAGAGAGGACATGTAACCAGAGAGGACATGTAACCAGAGGACATGTAACTAGAGAGGACATGTAACCAGAGGACATGTAACCAGAGAGGACATGTAACCAGAGAGGACATGTAGCCAGAGAGGACATGTAACCAGAGAGGACATGTAACCAGAGGACATGTAGCCAGAGAGGACATGTAACTAGAGAGGACATGTAACTAGAGAGGACATGTAACCAGAGAGGACATGTAACCAGAGAGGACATGTAACCAGAGAGGACATGTAACTAGAGAGGACATGTAACTAGAGAGGACATGTAGCCAGAGAGGACATGTAGCCAGAGAGGACATGTAACCAGAGAGGACATGTAACTAGAGAGGACATGTAACTAGAGAGGACATGTAACTAGAGAGGACATGTAACTAGAGAGGACATGTAACCAGAGAGGACATGTAACTAGAGAGGACATGTAACTAGAGAGGACATGTAACCAGAGAGGACATGTAACCAGAGAGGACATGTAACCAGAGAGGACATGTAACTAGAGAGGACATGTAACTAGAGAGGACATGTAACCAGAGAGGACATGTAACCAGAGAGGACATGTAACTAGAGAGGACATGTAACTAGAGAGGACATGTAGCCAGAGAGGACATGTAACTAGAGAGGACATGTAACCAGAGAGGACATGTAACCAGAGAGGACATGTAACCAGAGAGGACATGTAACCAGAGAGGACATGTAACCAGAGAGGACATGTAACCAGAGAGGACATGTAACTAGAGAGGACATGTAACTAGAGAGGACATGTAACCAGAGAGGACATGTAACCAGAGAGGACATGTAACCAGAGAGGACATGTAACCAGAGAGGACATGTAACTAGAGAGGACATGTAACCAGAGAGGACATGTAACCAGAGAGGACATGTAACTAGAGAGGACATGTAACCAGAGAGGACATGTAACCAGAGGACATGTAACCAGAGAGGACATGTAACCAGAGAGGACATGTAACTAGAGAGGACATGTAACCAGAGAGGACATGTAACTAGAGAGGACATGTAACCAGAGGACATGTAACTAGAGAGGACATGTAACCAGAGAGGACATGTAACCAGAGAGGACATGTAACCAGAGAGGACATGTAACCAGAGGACATGTAACTAGAGAGGACATGTAACCAGAGGACATGTAACCAGAGAGGACATGTAACCAGAGAGGACATGTAGCCAGAGAGGACATGTAGCCAGAGAGGACATGTAACCAGAGAGGACATGTAACCAGAGGACATGTAGCCAGAGAGGACATGTAACTAGAGAGGACATGTAACTAGAGAGGACATGTAACCAGAGAGGACATGTAGCCAGAGAGGACATGTAACCAGAGAGGACATGTAACCAGAGAGGACATGTAACTAGAGAGGACATGTAACTAGAGAGGACATGTAGCCAGAGAGGACATGTAGCCAGAGAGGACATGTAACCAGAGAGGACATGTAACTAGAGAGGACATGTAACTAGAGAGGACATGTAACCAGAGAGGACATGTAACTAGAGAGGACATGTAACCAGAGAGGACATGTAACCAGAGAGGACATGTAACCAGAGAGGACATGTAACCAGAGAGGACATGTAACTAGAGAGGACATGTAACCAGAGAGGACATGTAACTAGAGAGGACATGTAGCCAGAGAGGACATGTAACCAGAGAGGACATGTAACTAGAGAGGACATGTAACCAGAGAGGACATGTAACTAGAGAGGACATGTAACCAGAGAGGACATGTAACTAGAGAGGACATGTAACCAGAGGACATGTAACCAGAGGACATGTAACCAGAGAGGACATGTAACCAGAGAGGACATGTAACTAGAGAGGACATGTAACCAGAGATGACATGTAGCCAGAGAGGACATGTAACCAGAGAGGACATGTAACCAGAGAGGACATGTAACCAGAGAGGACATGTAACCAGAGAGGACATGTAACTAGAGAGGACATGTAACCAGAGAGGACATGTAGCCAGAGAGGACATGTAACCAGAGAGGACATGTAACCAGAGAGGACATGTAACTAGAGGACATGTAACCAGAGAGGACATGTAACCAGAGAGGACATGTAACCAGAGGACATGTAACTAGAGAGGACATGTAACCAGAGAGGACATGTAGCCAGAGAGGACATGTAACCAGAGAGGACATGTAACTAGAGAGGACATGTAACTAGAGAGGCCATGTAACTAGAGAGGACATGTAACCAGAGAGGACATGTAACCAGAGAGGACATGTAACTAGAGAGGACATGTAACTAGAGAGGACATGTAACTAGAGAGGACATGTAACCAGAGAGGACATGTAACCAGAGAGGACATGTAACTAGAGAGGACATGTAACCAGAGAGGACATGTAACCAGAGAGGACATGTAACCAGAAAGGACATGTAACCAGAGAGGACATGTAACTAGAGAGGACATGTAACCAGAGAGGACATGTAACCAGAGAGGACATGTAACCAGAGAGGACATGTAACCAGAGAGGACATGTAACCAGAGAGGACATGTAACTAGAGAGGACATGTAACTAGAGAGGACATGTAACCAGAGAGGACATGTAACCAGAGAGGACATGTAACTAGAGAGGACATGTAACTAGAGAGGACATGTAACTAGAGAGGACATGTAACCAGAGAGGACATGTAACCAGAGAGGACATGTAACTAGAGAGGACATGTAACCAGAGAGGACATGTAACCAGAGAGGACATGTAACCAGAAAGGACATGTAACCAGAGAGGACATGTAACTAGAGAGGACATGTAACCAGAGAGGACATGTAACCAGAGAGGACATGTAACCAGAGAGGACATGTAACCAGAGAGGACATGTAACCAGAGAGGACATGTAACTAGAGAGGACATGTAACCAGAGAGGACATGTAGCCAGAGAGGACATGTAGCCAGAGAGGACATGTAACCAGAGAGGACATGTAGCCAGAGAGGACATGTAGGAAATGGGGCGACAGTAGCTCAGGAGTCTAGATAGAGGTAGTCTGGTATATCGGAAGGTTCCCAGTTCGATTCCCACTCCTCCCGGCAGTGCGTCGAAGTGTCCTTGAGCAAGACACTTAACCTATAACGGATGAGCAGGTCGGCACCTTGCATGGTAGTCGGTGTGTGAATGTGTGAGTGAATGGGTGAATGTGAGGCATAAATTGTAAAGTGCTTTGGATAAAAGCGCTATATAAATGCAGTAATTTGTAGCCAGCCGTCTTTATGTATCTACTTGAGAACATTACACTCTAATGATGTGTCCTCTCCCAACAACCAACACCCCAAATGAAAGCATCTTCTTCTTGTGAGCTAATTGCAAAGCTAACAGCAAACAGCTTGTTGATTTGTTCCATTTGAATCGTTTACACGACCAGTGTTTGCAGTGAAGGCACACCCCGCTCTTAATTGTAACATTTTCAAAGAAAGATTAAAATAGGCTCTTCCAGCCACCATGTCTTATAGAATATAGTTATAGCTCTACAAACAAGGTGATGCACTCCTATCTTTTAAAGCGTGGCAGTGCTAGAGCGGGGCCCTGTCTAATTCCCGGTGGTCAATGAGTTCAAATAAACCAAAATAATTGTTCTTACAGAAGTATTTTTTTTTCTTCAAAAACACCAGTATGGAAAGTCAGTATTCCAACGCGAGGATGTTTATCGTCTGAGACGGCAGCCTCTAACCCCAGGGACATATTTCATCCTAAAAGCACTATTGTTCCTTTCTACTCCTATAATTCACCCGGTCTTTTGTAAAAGAATTCCTCCGACTGTATATGACCACCGGCTCTAGTTCTACTTAGATCAGAGGACACGTCACTTTCTCAAATGTCTTTGGAATTATTCATACTTAAAAAGGGACCCAAGTATAAAAAATTAAAACCACATCTAATGGCATCTATAAAAACCTGGGGTCGAGCACATGTCGTCCCACCTCTCACGTGAGAGCGGGGGGGGGGGGGGGGGGCGCGGCGAACTGAGCCGTCAGAGGAGCCGTTAAGACGAACAGATCAATGAGGACACGGAGGTCAGCCGAGGGTCATGCCCAGTGAAGAGGCTGGACCGGGGGTCATGCCCAGTGAAGAGGCTGGACCGGGGGTCATGCCCAGTGAAGAGGCTGGACCGGGGGTCATGCCCAGTGAAGAGGCTGGACCGGGGGTCATGCCCAGTGAAGAGGCTGGACCGGGGGTCATGCCCAGTGAAGAGGCTGGACCGGGGGTCATGCCCAGTGAAGAGGCTGGACCGGGGGTCATGCCCAGTGAAGAGGCTGGACCGAGGCATGCCCAGTGAAGAGGCTGGACCGGGGGTCAGCCGAGGGTCATGCCCAGTGAAGAGGCTGGACCGGGGGTCATGCCCAGTGAAGAGGCTGGACCGGGGGTCATGCCCAGTGAAGAGGCTGGACCGAGGCATGCCCAGTGAACTGTTAGAGGCTGGACCGAGGGTCATGCCCAGTGAAGAGGCTGGACCGAGGGTCATGCCCAGTGAAGAGGCTGGACCGAGGGTCATGCCCAGTGAACTGTTAGAGGCTGGACCGGGGGTCATGCCCAGTGAAGAGGCTGGACCGAGGGTCATGCCCAGTGAAGAGGCTGGACCGAGGGTCATGCCCAGTGAAGAGGCTGGACCGAGGGTCATGCCCAGTGAAGAGGCTGGACCGGGGGTCATGCCCAGTGAACTGTTAGAGGCTGGACCGGGGGTCATGCCCAGTGAAGAGGCTGGACCGAGGGTCATGCCCAGTGAAGAGGCTGGACCGAGGGTCATGCCCAGTGAAGAGGCTGGACCGGGGGTCATGCCCAGTGAAGAGGCTGGACCGAGGGTCATGCCCAGTGAACTGTTAGAGGCTGGACCGAGGGTCATGCCCAGTGAACTGTTAGAGGCTGGACCGGGGGTCATGCCCAGTGAAGAGGCTGGACCGAGGGTCATGCCCAGTGAAGAGGCTGGACCGAGGGTCATGCCCAGTGAAGAGGCTGGACCGGGGGTCATGCCCAGTGAAGAGGCTGGACCGAGGGTCATGCCCAGTGAAGAGGCTGGACCGAGGGTCATGCCCAGTGAAGAGGCTGGACCGGGGGTCATGCCCAGTGAAGAGGCTGGACCGAGGGTCATGCCCAGTGAACTGTTAGAGGCTGGACCGAGGGTCATGCCCAGTGAACTGTTAGAGGCTGGACCGGGGGTCATGCCCAGTGAAGAGGCTGGACCGAGGGTCATGCCCAGTGAAGAGGCTGGACCGAGGGTCATGCCCAGTGAAGAGGCTGGACCGGGGGTCATGCCCAGTGAAGAGGCTGGACCGAGGGTCATGCCCAGTGAAGAGGCTGGACCGAGGGTCATGCCCAGTGAAGAGGCTGGACCGGGGGTCATGCCCAGTGAAGAGGCTGGACCGAGGGTCATGCCCATGTCCAGTTCTGCCACCACTGTAAATCGGATTATGGGGGAGAGGGGGATTATGGACAGGGATTATGGACATTGATTGATCTCCCTAGGCTTTTTGGCTCCCCATGTACCCAAAATTATTACCCGTTAACGCTGAAATAAAACAGTACACTGAACTTGTCAAATACACACAAGATCAAAGTCTGAGTTGTATGTACAGTATAATGTTACGTACACGTTGATAACCTGTGTTCAACATAGGTTTACTTTGGTGAAGAAATCAATGAGGTTGATGTTATATAACTTAGCGCCACAGTGTAGTGTGGACCGCTGATAGATGTGGATGCGCACAACATGCTTGCCTCTCATAATTAGGCCCGTCAGGATCTCTGATATATTCCTGAAAAGGTTACCCAAATCTTTATCCTTTTTTCTAGAGCTGCTGTGGTATTTATAGAGGGAGGGTCGTCTTCTTGGGGGGGTTGGTATAGCTGCTCGACTCGTCTCAAACCCCGCCCTCTTTTCTTCATCCTCCAATCACAGCCGTTGCTTCCCGTCCGAGGAAAGCAACAGTTGCGATTGGAGGATCAAGAAAAGAGGGCGCAGCATTGACGGTCATCTGGGCTGGAAAAACAGACAGATGTTTTTGTTTTCGGGTAGGTCCCATGAGACTTGCCCAGCTTGAGCAAGACTCAGTGCACTTCTAACATAAGAGAAAAAACATTTAAATGTGTAAAACCATGTATCATGTCTGCCTGTATTTATACAATTTTATATCTATTTTTATTTTATTGAGGTCTGTGACACTGTCAACACAGGTTGTGTCCAATTTCTGAGGCTGGTCCTTTGCTGTGTGTGCAACCAATTATATTGTATGTTGAGTAAGAGGACTATTGTATATAATGTACGACGTCAAATAAACAATAATTAGAATGGCACTCAGAGATGCCTACACACACGCAAAGCCTGCAAGTACCGCTCTCCCCCATATGGGTAACATCAGCTACAGTATGTCAGTAGCCCACTACAGTCAGCGCTCAAACCAACGACAGCACAGCGACAGGCTATAACCACAGCCAGCGGTGTCTTTGTCACAGTGAAACAAAGCTATTTTCAATTGAACAGCAGAATAGCCTGTGGGTTGAAATACATTCAACTCATGTGAGTCAGTACACCACAAATCATCCCAAATCAAAGTGTTTTCTCAACGCATGGAACTCGCTCGTCAGGAACAGAGAATTTAACCTCTGCGATTCTTGAGTCTGT
Source organism: Notolepis coatsorum (assembly GCF_963971535.1). NCBI lineage: Eukaryota > Metazoa > Chordata > Actinopteri > Aulopiformes > Paralepididae > Notolepis > Notolepis coatsorum. The sequence goes on from NC_140165.1 coordinate 244,101,608, forward strand.
GCCGAACAGGACGGACAGCTATGCACAACTTCTGACCATACGACTTTTAAAAGCTGACAAGGTAAATGAACTGAACCCAACACGTATTATCCCATTATACTTATTATATTTGGTGTTTTTCACCTACATTTACCATCTCACCAGGAAATGTGTAGGCTCCATTCATGAATTCACAATTTCCCCCATGTTTACCGTAACAAATCTAGCTTCCATATATTTACAGTATCTCCTTACAGTTGCAGATTCATATTTCAGATATTCTCAAGATATACATAAGTTACATGATCATTAACACATTCCCTGCCACCACTCTAAGCCTATGGAGATGTTCACCTTCTTTGCAGGGCTATAACTTTTTAAATTGTATTGCTAAATTGACATTACTATGGCCCATTCAACATCGATTATCCATCGTTCAGGATGTAGGAACGTTATACTTTTTCATTCATAGATTCATCCAAAAATACCTTCTAGAATATAAGTATGTTTTTATCGTTTTCTGCAGTAATTCATAGAACGTGAGTTATAGGCATAAACGCATATATAGATTATCAATTGCCGCTTATTCCCGATACATGCTATATTAAAAAATTCAACTGTATATGATCCTATACGTTATGCGTCATCATGCGCGGATGAAAGGGGGGGGGGGGGGGGGGTCGTTTATAATTCCGTGATCATCAGTAAATGCTTTATGTAGTATGGGTGATATATTGATCAGATCGGTTTGCAGTGAAAAGAATAAACAATTGGGCTGAAAATAGCGTCAGCGTCCTCTTACCGTTCGCCGATGAAACTGGCGGTGAAAGATCCCAGGTATAGGACGTCGATCGCCTAGGTCCATTTCCGGTTTGTATGTCGCAATAAACGCCGAAATCATATCGATTATTAAGTTTATAAAGCGATCGATATGTACTATAGTGTCTGTCGGGAGCCTTGCGACAATATCTGACGGCCGGATGAATTTAATCGACGCACATCAGCCATATCCTGTTTACCAGTGTAACCGTCTGCAGTGTGGTAGTGAAAGGGTTAACATTCTGTAGTGTGGTTGTGAAAGGGTTAACCCGTTGGTGTGTGGCAGTGAAAGGGTTAACCTTCTGTATTGTCGCAGTGAAAGGGTTAACCCTTTGGTAGTGTGGTAGTGAAAGGGTTCAAAGATGGGGTAACAAAACCTTTGACACACAATGGATCCTGTAATAATGACCCGACTACATGACCTCGTTGAGGCTCACCTGGTCTCGAGTCGGGTCTCTGGGGTGCTGGACCTCAGCTGCTATCAAAGCTGCGGCCAGGGACGGGTGCCGGGAGGTGCAGCCCCTACAGCACAGGAACCTGGTGACGGAGCACGCCTCAGGGTTCCAGATGGCGTTATACGCTGCAAGATGAATGAATTAATGTTTTTTTTTTTTTTGAACAAGTATACAAATAAAAGTATATCTGTTCATTTGACATATTACAAAAGATTAAAAAAAAAAAAAAAAAAAAAAGATAAACAAATCAGTTTACCCTGTTCGAAAGAGTAGGAAGAAGTATATACTTTTTAAAATTCCTACCCCTTTTTAACTCAAATTATATCATTTTATTCTATTGTTAATTATGTATAAATGCTGTATCTCTCTATACAATCCAATACATTTATATATAAATACATTTATATAAATATATAATATATATACTAAATAAATACCATATGATATACATAATTTCTTCTATTTTTTATTTACATCTTACCCAATCAACACACTTCCTCTTCCAGATACCCATTTAAGAAAGATTTTTTGTACATCTTTTTAAACTGATTTATGTGTGTACTCTGTTTTAGCTCAAACTCCAGACTGTTCCACAAGTCCAGCCCACAGATTGACACGCTGCACATACGCTGCGAGATGAAGAAAGGTTGAGAGAAGACATCGGGACGCATTTCTCCTTCAAGCACAGGGATTTGTAATAGCTGTCCAGAAAACGTGCCATTATTCAAATCGAGGGAATGGAAGGAATGTGTGCCAGCATGTTCACGGAAATACTGCTTACATTTCCAGAATATCAAGTCACAACAAGTGTTCCTTTATTAATCCCCTTGGAGAAATGCAGGTGTCATAACAGTATGGGGTGGGGGTACAGGTAGACTAGGTAATAAGAAGAAGAAGAAGAATAGAGCATAGAGCAAAGTAATAATGATGATAGTGTTAACAGTAGTGAACAGCAGTGAGTGGCAGGATTCATGGTCCAAACTGTAGTAACACACTGCACCAGAGTCCGTGCCGTATTTTTTAAGAGTCAGATAGTCCCAACAGTTCTTAAGTTCACCAGCCGTTAGCTCTCCAGAAATTGGCAGCAGTCGGTGACCACGGCTGTGGAGCCTGATGGCTACAGACACAAAGGACTGGCCGAGGTGGTTTGTGGCGGGACCTCGTCTCAACCGACGTCAAAAGTCGATAATTGCCCAGTATTCTATTCAAAATGAATAGACTGCATGTATGTATTGCTTCCATCCTCACAAGTTATATTAGTAGTAGTAGTAGTTTATTCAGTCATCACACAATATAATATACACAATCATTTAACACTCTTTGATTCAGGCAGTGACTGAAAAGGTACATACTGAAGCATAATGCTTATATATGCCTGTCCTATATTCTTAACAAAATTAAGACTCCAAAACAGTATTCTAAAAGAAAATAACTCACATTTGTAATCTTCAAAAATAGCTATACAAACCATTTTTTTTTTTAAACCAAAAGTGAATTACTCATTCTTAAATGTATATCAGCATTGTTCCACAAGTTAACCCCAACAATAGAAATAAACTTCCTTTTAATCCCTTTCTTAGCTTTTTGAACAGTTAATTTACAAATGTCTCTCAAATCATATTTTCTTTCATGTATTGAGAAAAACCTTTGCACACCGTCCAGGAGTAACTTTGCTTTAGCTCTGTACATTATTTGCATAATTTTATAATAAACCAAATCATTACATTTCATAACATGTGACTTTATAAACAGTGGATTTGTGTGGTCACAGTAACCAGCATTATTACAGTTTTATACCAAAAGAAAAAAAGTATTCTTCTCAGTCTTGCCTGGTTTCACCCACCAGTTCTATTGTTATCGCTGTGAGGTCGCAGAGCCTCCCTCAGGGCCTGTACAGACACCAGACGCCGGACCAGCAGTAGCACGGTGCCCCGCGGGTCCTGCGGAGACGAGGAGGACCTACGTGGGACGCAGGGACACGGGTGTGTCGTAGCTGCACCGGCGGGCCAAGACGTGCCGTTGCTCAGACAGGCCAGCTGATCCAAGTCACACTCGGCATGTCGCAGCGCACCTGAGGGGTGAAATCACAAATCACTCAAGTTACACGTTTTGTTTCATTTGGCACGTATAAAGTACATGTACATTACAGTGAAATGCTTGGTTCTGTGTGCGCCTCCTGAGATTGTGCTTCATACAGTACAAAAAGTTAAAATAATAAAGTCCAAACACTATACAAAATATACAATATACAAACTAAGGTACAACCTAAAGTACAAAACTAAGTACAAAATACAAACAATGAGGTACAAAATGCTAACTTCTTTTAAAATGCTAAATGAGGTACAGTATGGATGTAGTGCAAAAAATACTTTTTTTCCTCTTTGGAACTGTACATAGCCATTTTGTTATTCAATTTCATAGTAAAATATCTACATCCTGATCTGCAATGCACTTTTTAGAACTGTATATAGTCATCTTTATTTTAGTCATCTTATTTAATTTTATTCTATGCTAAATTTATTGTATTGTACTGCACACTTTTTCAAACTGTATATAGTAATCTTGTTTTAGTCATCTTATTTTACTCTATGCTAAATGTATTGTATTTTATTATTGGTAGCTGCTATAGAGGGACCACAATAAATAGATGTCCACTCTTCTTGCTGCAAAGTACTGACATAAGTGACAATAAAAGGAATCTGAAATATTTTTGTAATAAATAGATAAAATATGGTGTAGTGTTAAAAGTGCTCAACAATAAATCAAAGAAAATGCATACCTTAAAGGAACATTATATTAACTTACCGCCTTCTCCAGTCAGAAGAGAAGTTACGATACCAGTTTCCTCTCTGTGCGTTTAGTAGAAAACTATCCAGCTGCATGTTAGCCTAGCTGAGCACATTGAATGGAAGCGGATGAGAAGCGGCTAGCCTAGGCATTGGCCAACCAACATCTCTCTCTTTAAGCTAGCTAGCTAGCGGCTTCTCATCCTGATATCTGATGTAATGCTTCCAGCCAGACAGCACTGCGACAATCATGAAATTACCTTCCACCACAGGAAGCAGCTCCTGCTCACACACAGCACAGTAGAGTCCCAGAGCACAGGGTCTCCTCTCCTTCACTCCCTGTAAGAGGGATAGAGGGATGGAGTGATAGAGTGATAGAACATCAACCGGATCTCTGAGCAGCAGCAAGACAGACCATCTCTACTGTAAATTCATTGAGAGGGAAAGAAATTATTGATTGCATAGTGCACTTTAATAAATCTTTGTGTCATCATAATATTCTATATTATACAAAAAGGAAAAAATACCATTCTTTCATGATTTTGTAAAGCAAAGGAAGCATAGCAAAGTGGATCCCGACTGGAAGTAACGTCAGCTCCGGTGCCACACTCACCTTCCTGTTCAGAGAGGCCTTGCTGACCCGTCTGCACGTCCGCTTACAGGACCTGTGTGTGACGACTCCTGGAGGAGAACAACACATCTTGTGACACCAATTCCACCAACACAATTTCATCAGTACTTATGTGACACAAGTGCACATGAAGCATAGCTGGAGTAACAACGTTCTATTTCCTTCCAAACACATTCTTTGCTGTCAAACATGTATGAGACTATAAACATGTACTTTTACTCTTTACTTTAGATTTGTGCCGTACTGAGTGGCAGCACGTCCTAGTAGCTCTCGTAGTTTGTTCTGTATTAAGTAAATTATTATTATTCATGTTGTTTATCGTTTGTCCACCTTATTGCTTTTTAACTTTTAACTCAAGTTCTGACTTTATTGTTTGTCCACCTCATTGATTTTTAAGTTCTGATTTTATTGTTTGTCCACCGTATTGCTTTTTAACTTGAACTCAAGCTCTGATTTTATTGTTTGTCCACCTTGTTGCTTTTTAACTTGAACTCAAGCTCTGATTTTATTGTTTGTCCACCTTGTTGCTTTTTAACTTGAACTCAAGCTCTGATTTTATTGTTTGTCCACCTTGTTGCTTTTTAACTTGAACTCAAGCTCTGATTTTATTGTTTGTCCACCTTGTTGCTTTTTAACTTGAACTCAAGCTCTGATTTTATGGCGGCACGGTGGTGTAGTGGTTAACACTGTCGCCTCACAGCAAGAAGGTCCAGGGTTCGATTCCCGCTTGGGGACCAGGTTTCCATGATGCCAGGTACCCAGGTGGGGTATCTCCCAGGCCTTTCTGTGTGGAGTTTGCATGTTCTCCCCGTGCTCGCAAGGGTTTCCCCCCCGATAAGATAAACCCAATGGAAAAACATGCACAACAACAGATCGCTAACGCTGTGGTGTCCTTGACGAAGACGGGCAGGAGCACTTGGATTGGTCCCCTGGCGCGGCCCTCGCCGACGCCTTTCTGCTCCCGGCTGCCCTTGGGGGGAAGGACGACGGGATGGGTTAATCGCAGAGACGAATCGCATCGGCGATCCTACAAAAGACAATGCATGCGTGTGTGTTCCGGTGTGTGTGTGTGTGTGTGCTAACCGTGTGTGCTAATCGCTAAAACGTTGAGGATAATTGCATGCCAATTAAAGACCTCTGAACAGGTCCTGCATTATTATTATATTATTATTATTATTATTATTATTATTATTATAAAAAGCTCTGATTTTATTGTTTGTCCACCTTGTTGCTTTTTAACTTGAACTCAAGCTCTGATTTTATTGTTTAAGATAAGATAAGATAAGATATTCCTTTATTGATCCCCTTGGGGAAATTCAGGCATCATAGCAGCATGGGGGGGAGGGGGGGGGGGGTACAGGTAGTAAAACAACAACACAGTGTACAGGTAGTAAAAACAACACAGGCAGTGTAAACAATTTGGTCAATATGGTCAATATAATTTACTATCTTACTAGCTGAAGAAATATTCACATTATTCACAGTGTCACATAAGGTGCAGTATGCATAAGGTAGTGAACCTGTCCACCGTATTGCTTTTTAACTTTAACTCAAACTCTGATTTTATTGTTTGTCCACCTCGTTGCTTTTTAAAAGGAACACGCCAACTTTTTGGGAAATTAGCTTATTTGCCATCTACCCTGGAGTTAGACAAGCAGATGCATACCCTTTTCTTCTCTGTGCATGCATTACGCTTAGGGAACAGCCGCACCGTTAGCCTGGGCTTAGCGTCATTCACTGGAAGTAGGTGTGCCAGTGTAGCCTAGTTCCCAACAGTCACGAAATACACTCCAAATACAACTCAAAAACGTTCCTGTAAACATGTTGTGACCTGTGTATTTACCACATGGAGAAATAAAAAATAATGATTTGACATTTTAGTTTTCTAAGCAGTTATATACTCTGATTTTTTTTTGCCGAACCACTGCTGCCTGGGCGCAGAAAAGGGTATGTATCTGCTTGGGTAGATGGCAAATAAGCAAATTTCCCCCAAAAATTGCGTGTTCCTTTAAGTTCTGACTTTATTGTTTGCCCACCTTGTTGCTTTTTAACTTCAGTTCTGACTTTATTGTTTGTCCACCTCGTTGCTTTGCTCCTTTCTTAACATTTGAACTTGTTTGACTCTTTTACTGTGTGTCCATTTTATATATATTTTAATGTTTGTCAACTATACTGTTTTGACTGATGAGCTACTGAAGACCTGAATTTCCCCAAGGGGATCAATAAAGTATCCATCTATCTATCTATCTATCTATCTATCTATCTATCTATCTATCCATCCATCTACTTTGGAGGGTGCACTCGAGGCTGAATCAGCAAGGACTGGCCCAGGGCCCCAAAGTGAATCCCAACCCTGGTCCCTGAATGAGCATACATTTCTGGGGTCTAGTCACGGTAGGTCCCTACTGCCGTAGTGTAGGTCCTGCACTCTCTAAGTCATAGGTGTCAAACTCATGGCCCGCGGGCCAAATGTGGCCCGCCACGTCATTTGATGTGGCCCCCCAAGAGCTCAGAAAAAAAATAAAAATTAAAAAAAACGTTTTTTTTTTTTTTTTTTTTTTTTTAAACATTAATCTTGGGTTAAAAAATTGCGGCGTTAAAATAATTGTGGGTTAATGCGTTAATAAAGCTTTAACTTTGACAGCCTTAGTTATTACACATTCTTACACATACATGTATGTTGAACATCTGAGGTATTGATGAAGTAACAAAGGAAAAAAGCCAAAAGCACTTACTCCTCAGACATTCTTTGACAATTTTACAGCCCAAAATACAAAAAAGATCCAGGCGGAATAGGTAACAAAGGGTTGAAGAAATATTGTCTGAACTGTCAGATGCAAACTGGCTGTGTGACATAACCGAGCATCTCGCTCAATTGAATAAGAAGCTGTAGGGACGCAAACAAGTCCCACCCAAAACTTGACCAATATAGTTGTGAACTGAGACAACCCTTATTTTGTTATTTTTTAGTACAGTTACAGTTGTGTGTTCATGCAGACACATAATAGCAATTTCATTACGAATTGAAAATGTGGACCCTGATGTAAACAAGTCGAAAGTCTTTCTCTGGTCTGCATCCCCTTAAAAATTGTGTGTATTGAGCTGTACTGTACTGTACCCATTCTGCAATCTGTTAATTAAAGTTAATTAAACTATCTTCCATTAGTTGGATGTATGGCCTCTGCAAGGTTGTGTGCAGCCATTTGTTTTTGTAACATCTGCTACATCTGTCCCACGTGTTCTTTGCAGCTCAGTTGTTAGTTCTGCCCCTCTTGACTGTGACAAAAAGGTTTTGAACAAACTTAATGTCATAGCTTGTATTTGATGATCTTCTTCTTTGTTATTTACTTGAATGGTTTGATCATTGATTAATGGAGTAATATGGGGTTCTGATAAACTAAAATAATTTGTTAAAATAACATAAGCTAACATATATTTTTACATCTATGCAAATGCGTGTGCAATATGTATAACTTGAATAAGTAATAAATACAGAAACAACATGTTTAACAATATGTAAATGAGTAGCTACATTTATTTTACATTACATTAACATTTATACGTCTTTGGCCCTTTGAGGGCAACCATAATGCTGATGTGGCCCTCTGTGAAAATGAGTTTGACACCCCTGCTCTAAGTGGACCAGGGGGCAGGCAGGGACGAGGACACGGCTACCTCATTACGCACCACAATGCAACACTGGAGCTTGGGGGTTTTCACAGGATGTGTGTGTGTGTAATAATAATAATAACATTCAATTTGTAGGGGCACTTTATATTTGTGGAAGAAATCTCAAGGCGCTACAGAGTAGAATAACATAAAATAAGAAGGGCTAAAACTAGTAAAAGAACATAAAATGTATAGGTATTAGGGGTATATTCTATACTAACATTTATATAATTGTAATTTCGCTGGATATACACTGTATACGGTTAAAATGTTATTATAGACTATTTTTGTTTTATCTTGTTTCTGTACTTGCATGTATTTTAACCACCTTGACTGAAAGTTTCATTATGCATTATGTGTTGAGTACTGACTTTTAATAATTTTTGTTTTGCAATAATAAAAAAAATATAATAAAAAAAAAAAAAAAAGAACATAAAATGTGTGGAGCTAAAACTAGATAAAAATCAACAAAATACTCTATTAAAAATATGTTTTGAGGCCCTTTTTAAAAGCATCCACGGTCTGTGGTGCTCTCAGCATTCCAGACTGGGAGCGGATTAGCAGAAAGAGTGTGTATGTTAGGGAGTACAGTGACAGAGGCTCTCAATAAAGCTGTCAAGACACCGCCATAGTGTTTACCATCAATGTAGACACTAATTAGAACTATGCACATAAATGCACTATCCAATGTTATTGTGAATGTAAAGAAATGCAAACTAATTGATTGATTGATTCTGTTTTTACTACAAGCTAAACGTTTGATTGGTTTAAAATGGAAGGAGGTTCAGAGACCTGACTCAGGTCATTGGACCAAAGAGATGTCCAACAGTCTGGCACTAGAAAAACATATACCGTAATTTTCGGACTATAAGCCGCGCCTTTTTCCCCCATTTTTCGACCCTGCGGTTTATATAGCGGTGCGGCTTATATGTGACTCGACGTGACCAAACCCAAAAATGTAAAAATCTAAATATTGCTTTTTTGACTGCATTGAAATGATATTTATCTGTTCCCTTATTTGCTAAACTTAATACAACTTGTAAATGAGTTAATTATTGTTATTTGTCCGACAGTATTGTGTCCCAATGCTAATTACATATGGTAATTAAACATTAAAACACCTGCGGCTTATAGTCCAGTGCAGCTTATATATGTACACATTCAATTTAGCTGCTGCGGCTTATATTCAGGTGCGGTTTATAGTGCGAAAATTACGGTATAGTAATGGGTAAGGAGGAAGATTTTTATAGTATGTGTATGTGGACACCTTGCATAGTTTATGAAACATCTGACTAGTGGGTGAATGGCAAGACCAATGAGTTATTTTATTTTTATGTATTTATCTTATTCTTTATTTTAGATTTAATTAAAATTTTATTATTTCTTAAATGTATGTTTTCTTTGAAAAAGAAAAATGCATTATCTATGCTATTACACAATCTGATTTAAAGTTACATGCAGTGTCTTACCTGTTTGCACGGCGTCCTGGTTTTCGGGACTATCGGAGAGAAAACTAGAGCGATTACTCCCGGTTGCTTCTCCAGCATTTTGGAGCCCCGCTCCACCTTTACGCTTGGGAGTGACAACGTCAAACTCAACCACTTTAGGACGAACAGGGGTGACAACGTCAAACTCAACCACATTAGGAACGGGGGTGTTTGTAATGTCTTCCAGAACCTTCAGTGCCCTCTGACCTACACGTGTCCTGGGTGAGGCCTTCGCCCTAGAAGAGCTCACACCTGGTTTAGATGCCACCCTGGCCTGCTGGCAGCCAAGCTCCGCCTCCAGATCCCTGCCTTCACCCTTGACCTCTGCCAAGAGACGTTCCCAATCCAGCCCTCGAGCTGAAGCCTCGTCTACTACTCTCTCGTCAGGACGGGGCGCTCTATCCTTCCTCACTCTGGATGTTCTGCTCCTGATCCTCGGGCCTGCTGGTTCAGGAGGATCTGCTCTGGCCCGTTGGTTCCGCTCCTGGTTGGACCTGGCCTGAGTCTGGTGAGGAGCACCTCTGCCCGCTTGTAACCGACCTTCAACAAGGATCACACAGGCAAGACCTGCCAGTTAAAGGTGCTATAGACTCTACATTTTTATGTAGAGTAATCATTAAAAAAAAAGAATACATCCACAGAGCTATTAGAAAGATACAGAATAAACTGTATCGCTTTCCCCCCGCAAAGAATTATTGATTCAATTACATCGGAAAAAAAATAATTGTGTGGGTCCAAAATGGATGTTGTTGTTTACATGTTGTGTGCATGTATCCCCTCCCTACTTCCTACTTCCCTATGTGGAATGCACCGGATTGGATAAATTACATGCCGGTGCTCTAGTGCGACATCTAGTGGCTGAATGTTATCTATAGCACCTTTAAATGAAGGCATAAACCCATTAGCTCTATATACTGTATCTTCAACCAAGGACAAGCTTTACTGGTGAACTAGATCGTAACAAATAAATGCAGATGGAAACATTACTACAATTACTTTGAGTGGAGATTCTCACTCATGCCAGAACAGACGCTGAACTGGGCTAATGAAATAAAAGAAAAAGGAAGCCAGGCAGTCAGGATGTCTTTCAGTGGTGGAGAGACTACTGTACCTATTAGGGCCTGTGCTTTTAACACACAGCCGCTTGCCCTCTCCTCCCCCTCTGCTTTGATACTGATCTTAAGGAGCAGCCATGTGCAATTACATAAACAAGCGTCTTGTGAGGTCGCTGATGAGCAAGGGAGGCTTTTAATGCAACGGTTGTCCACTCTGTGCTCCTCTGCTCAAATCACACGTTGGTGAGGTTCATACCATAATGAGGCGCATCACGTCAATCTAATGGTGCTTAATTTGCCTCTCCGTTTTCACCTTTTCCCCCGTTCTGCTTGACTACATGCTCCACCGCCATTAAATAGCAAACATGGCCCTTAAAACCCTTATTACCCAAAACCACAAATTATATTTAATGATTAATGACATTTACTTTGCCGTAGACATCACGCTGTGATTCAGAACTGTACATATGGAGACCGTAAATAGCTGTTCATCAATTCATTTGGATCGAGAAGAAAATATGTTCTTCCCGAAGCCCCTTCGAGACGTGCACTCCTGCAGATCTGTGCTACACACGTGGAATTCCTTCTTCTTCGAGTGTCTGGCAGGCACAACTCACTTGAACTAACAGAAATACTTGTGAGGAAATTGGTCATTAGTGGGCAGTCAGAGGGGAAAACACTGTAACGTCATATGGTTATGCTAACGTAATAGGTAAATATATGGAATACACACTGGGTGTTAAAGATAATACTGCTGCTATTGACAGTGTTTTAAGCCGCCTCAAAAGAGAAACACCGACTTAAAACTAGATTTTAAAGAACTATAGTTATAGACATATCACAAACCGCTCAGCGTTTTATGAGGGAGATGAACCACGTGAAAAACATGTTCCCTGGAAAAATAAATGAATAAAAACATCATCCATGTCAACGAAACATCCGACAACAGTATTTTATTTGCACTTTTTATGTGGAAAAATGACATAATGAATAGATATAAAGCCCAAGAATTAACTCTTCACCAAAAGGTCAAAGAATCTAAATGAACTGCTGAACCAACGAACATACGTACAAATAAACCCTCCAACCCCCCCCCATGGTTTATCACATAATTAACATGTTTAGAGGGTTGGGATTCCCATGTATAAAAATTAAGGTCTCTTATTTCGGTTAAATCAGGCATGCCGACGGTGTCCACATTCCTCACCCCCGCTCTCGGCCGCGTCTCTCATTAGAACACATAATCCGACGACGACGCGTTGAGAAATACAGGCTTATTTGTTGTTTGAGTTTTAATGACATGTTAAGAGAAAGGGCAGCGCATTAAAATCAATAACACAATTTTTAACGACCGTTCGTTAGTCGCGACTCGATTTTAACTGATAACAACAACAGTCCGATGGACGAGGCTTGGCTGTCACACTGGATAAGTGGGAGCTGATCTGACCTGAGCTGAGCCCCTGCGCTGAAGCCCCCTAGTCGTCTATGGTAATGAACACGGGCCTAGGATCCTGAGGAGCGACTGGGAAGTAGTTAGTGAGTTTACCTGAAGGAGCGCAGGGAGCTTTCTGTCTGGACCGGGAGAGTCTGTGTGTCCTGCTGACCTTCTGTCTGCTCTGGTCCTCTACCTGACGTCTCCCCCGGCCTTTGGCTTCCGTTTCGTGGTCATGGGACAATACTTTGTCCTGCTCATTAGTCTGGAGCCTATTCTGCTGTCTGTCGTGCTTTGCTGTCTGTTCCAACCCTGCACTGGCTTTCCCTTCCTTCAGGGCCTGCTCTGGGCCATCAGAGGTAGAGGCTGTCCCCTCCTTCAGGGCCTGCTCTGGGCCATCAGAGGTAGAGGCTTTCCCCTCCTTCAGGGCCTGCTCTGGGCCATCAGAGGTAGAGGCTTTCCCCTCCCTCAGGGCCTGCTCTGGGCCATCAGAGGTAGAGGCTTTCCCCTCCTTCAGGGCCTGCTCTGGGCCATCAGAGGTAGAGGCTTTCCCCTCCTTCAGGGCCTGCTCTGGGCCATCAGAGGTAGAGGCTTTCCCCTCCTTCAGGGCCTGCTCTGGGCCATCAGAGGTAGAGGCTTTCCCCTCCCTCAGGGCCTGCTCTGGGCCATCAGAGGTAGAGGCTTTCCCCTCCTTCAGGGCCTGCTCTGGGCCTGTCCCATTAGAGACAGCCGGGGTGTCATTCCCTACAGCTGTCCTGTGAGGCGACATGGGGTTCACCTCCTTCTGTGCACTGCCTTCTTCTTCTTCTTCTTCTTCTTCTTCCTCCTCCTCCTCAAAAAGTTCTGGAGTAAAGAAGATACTCTGGTCTTGCTCCTCTTCATCTGCCTCCAGTAGGGATGTATTGTCTACTGTGGGCTGTTCTCTCTCAGGGTTGCCAGGGGCAGTGACTGCAGAAAGTTCAAATATCAGGGCGGGGGGCTCCACTTGCAGCCCGTTGGGCCCATCTCCGACACCTCGTCCTGGACACGATGCCCGTATCGTCTCCTGCGCGAGGGAATTCTCCTTGTTCTCCATGCCCTCCTCGACACAACTAGGCGGTTCGAACCGTTGGCCGCCCACGTTGGATGATTTCGTCTGAAAGATAGGCTTCCTGAAGCGGGTGCTCACGGGGGTGGAGGTGAAGAGGTTGTAGAGGGGCGGAGGCTGTAGAGGCGTGGTGCCCAGTAAGACCTTGACTCCATTGGTTTGATGCGAGAGAGATCCTGCTGGGCGGCTGTGAATCATCTTCTGAGGACCTGTACAACGGAGAACATAATGCAGTGTTCTTAGCATGTTAAGTGTGGAAAATGGCTGGAAGGAAACATATTATCCTCATTATATGACCGTTGCATCTGCAGCAAAATGACAAAGGAGTCAAATTGCTAGATTCAAACGAAAAGCCTTTAGACCTTGTAATAATAAAGCAAGGTGGGCATGCAAGACACCAAGGGTACAATATTACTGTAAGAATGCAGGGCTTATGCTCAACCAAATCCAAACAAAGGTCAAGGGGATCTAATTAAAAGCAACAGTCCAACATCTGCTCATCAGCTTGCTCCAGAGCCAGTCAGGCACGCACAAGACCGTACTGTAATGAGGCAACGCACTCAACTCACCCCATTACCCCCCGCTCCCCCATCTAAAAACACCCATTCACCCCCCCGCCCCCCATCTAAAAACACCCATTCATATCCCCCTCTCCCCTCCCAAATAAACACACCCATCCATAGCCTGATCCGCTTCTGCCACCACACCCACCACACCAAACGCAATTGAGCAAACAGCTCAACCTTTCCGTGACCCGAAGACAATAGGTGCGAGCCGAGGCGATGTGCAGCCATGCCATTTCCCGGGATAACCTCACGGTGATATCATTCTGGTGCAGCCTTGATGTCCCTCCCACTGCACCACAAGGAGACTGACATCAATCCTATTATTGTTCCTTTTGAATATCACACCGCTATAAGGATTCACGCCTTAGCCGTCCGCTGTGTGGGGTATTGTGGAAAGACCTCGTACTGCAATATAAATGCCTGGGGAACATTTTTGTGTACGAATATAGATTAAATCACACGTATAATATAAAGGATGGATTTTGGAAATAGTAAATACTAAAATGGCGCAGGTGCGATTAGGCTGAAAGAGTCAGGAAAGACCGCAGAAGGTGGAAGTCGCAGATCTCCTCTGGGCTAAAACCTCGGTGGCATTTCATTTATTTATCAGACTTCTCCAAAAAAGCATCATGAATTGCCCTTTCGCTGCTCCCCGGGGCCGCACCACTTCAGCTTAACAGGGGTGTCTGGAGAGCAGCGCTCCGTCATGAATAAAACACAAGGAGGCCAGCTTGAGACCGAAATGATGAAGCTGTGTTCTGTCCTGGAAGGTTGTTTAATAAAAACACAATGTTGTTCCCTGTGGTTTTCTGTAGCAGTAGATGTTTTCAGTGGCAGTTCTGTTGTCACTGTTGTTCCGGGTCGTGATCCCAAACGGTTTCTTGTTTCTAGATATAGACTGAGGGCAACACGGTCATTACTGATTTAGTTAGAGGAATAAAGCACTTGGGATTGATCCTGTACAACCTCAAAAACTATTTAATTCCAGTTCAAAAATACAATTCAAGCCAATACAAGACATAATTCTTAGGGTTCCTTGAGTTTGCTCTTAACGACATTTATTTTATTTTATTTTTTCTTCAAACACATGGAATTCCCTCCAGCTGAAGGTTCTTCCATATTTTGCTGCATTTAAAAGTATGATCTCCGACCACTGTGTCGACTTGTCTGTAGCTGATTTTTTATTCTTATTTATTGTGTCTCTATGTATGAAATTGCTGATAAACTGTTGTTGCTGTAAATGAGGGTAACAGGGTTCCCACAGACATTGCAAAATGAAATTCAATGACGTTCTGATCGCTTTTTGAAATGTGGTTTTTTTTGTTTTTTTTTTGTGAACTGCCCCTTTAATTTAATACGGCCACTTTCAGTTCTGTTCACTGACACTTATCTAAACTGATGATCCTAGACCAACATTTGCTATTTTTGAAAATGTGTTAATTCACAATAATATTTTCTAATATTCGATTATGAAACAAACTGGGTTACCGGTAGTTATAGACTAAAGCTCCTTTTATTTATACTCAAGCTAAACTGGCAACACCTTAGGATTTATATGAAAATTAACTGAATTATAACGATATATTAATTAATAATTAAATAATTAAGGACAGGTGGTTACATACAGACTAATAAAAAAGACATCTCTAACTGGGAACACAGAAGACGGGCTCTAAAGAACAATTTGAACGTTGTGCAGACCTCTCTCTCAATTACTTCCTGGTCAGAAAAATCACGGGTTCACTATCATTTAAGTTGGCAGCCAGCCATCAATATGTACAGCGTTAGATTAGGTAGGTATGGCATGAGAATGGAAGCAGGGATTACTGCTGTTCTAAGAATGCAGGGGAAGTGAAAACACCTCAGTCCCTCTGAGCTCAGATCAAACCCACTGCTCCTCCAGCTAAGATAAGATAAGAGAAGATATTCCTTTATTGGCCCCTTGGGGACATTTGGGCATCATAGCAGCGTGGGGGAGGGGGGGTACAGGTATGGGCAGGGTAATAGAAAGACAATAAATACAGGCAATAAAATTTGATCTGAATATAAAACTAGGAGAAAAATAAGCAGTGTAAAGTGCAGATGAGGGTCTGTATGCCCAAGAGATTTTGGCAATAAATAAAAAGAAAATGTAACGTGAATATATATACGCCACTCCAGAATCTGCCTCACCTCCGTCTCCCTTCTGTTCCCCTTTCTCACAGACGGCAGACGCTGCGGAGGGAGCCGGGGGGCTCTGAGGGCCAACCGAGGCCCCGGGGAGAGGGCCCGAGCACACCGAGGCCCCGGGGAGAGGGCCCGAGCAGCACAGAGACAAATCCTCCCAGGTCACCGGTGACTGGCTGGCCGCGAGGCTCTGGCTGCTGGTGTGGTGCACCACTGCCCCCTGCTGGCGCTCAGAGAAGTCAACCAGGGACTGCATGGCACCGCCGAAGGTGTCGTGGTGCTGAACGAGCTGCCGGACCCACTTGGAGAGACCTGAGAGAGACAAACAGAGGACGATCATGGAGAGACCTGAGAGAGACAAGCAGAGGACGATCATGGAGAGACCTGAGAGAGACAAGCAGAGGACGATCATGGAGAGACCTGAGGGAGACAAACACAGGACGATCATGGAGAGACCTGAGGGAGACAAACACAGGACGATCATGGAGACCTGAGAGAGACAAACACAACGATCATGGAGAGACCTGAGAGAGACAAGCAGAGGACGATCATGGAGAGACCTGAGGGAGACAAACACAGGACGATCATGGAGAGACCTGAGAGAGACAAACACAGGACGATCATGGAGAGACCTGAGAGAGACAAACAGAGGACGATCATGGAGAGACCTGAGAGAGACAAACAGAGGACGATCATGGAGAGACCTGAGAGAGACAAACACAGGACGATCATGGAGACCTGAGAGAGACAAACAGAGGACGATCATGGAGAGACCTGAGAGAGACAAACAGAGGACGATCATGGAGAGACCTGAGGGAGACAAACAGAGGACGATCATGGAGAGACCTGAGAGAGACAAACAGAGGACGATCATGGAGAGACCTGAGAGAGACAAACACAGGACGATCATGGAGACCTGAGAGAGACAAACAGAGGACGATCATGGAGAGACCTGAGAGAGACAAACAGAGGACGATCATGGAGAGACCTGAGGGAGACAAACACAGGACGATCATGGAGAGACCTGAGGGAGACAAACACAGGACGATCATAGAGAGACCTGAGAGAGACAAACAGAGGACGATCATGGAGACCTGAGGGAGACAAACAGAGGACGATCATGGAGAGACCTGAGGGAGACAAACAGAGGACGATCATGGAGAGACCTGAGGGAGACAAACATAGGACGATCATGGAGAGACCTGAGAGAGACAAACACAGGACGATCATGGAGAGACCTGAGGGAGACAAACACAGCATGGAGACCTGAGAGAGACAAACACAGCATGGAGACCTGAGAGAGACAAACACAGCATGGAGACCTGAGAGAGACAAACACAGCATGGAGACCTGAGAGAGACAAACACAGCATGGAGACCTGAGAGAGACAAACACAGCATGGAGACAGGTTCAACATGATCATGGAGAGACCTGAGAGAGACAAACACAGGACGATCACACCACCGTGTGGAGACAGGTTAATGATCAATCTACACTGGACTACAGCTGATTCCTGTGGGTTGTAGATATTAGCAAACACTGCATCAGGAAATTAACTGCAGTCAAAGGTGTTCCTCAGATTAGATTCAAATGTATTGTCATCATGCAGCACATCAAGTACAGTACAACGAAAATAAGTTTGGAGCATTGGAGTGCAAATATAACAGTAAAGTGTGATAGTAATATACAATGTACAGGTGATTAAACTGGGTATAAAATATATAATGGAATAGTAATCATGTACAGAGCTGTAGTATTAATATGTACACAGTGATACAGGTATAAAGACACTATGGCAGGGCTATTCAACTGGCGGCCCGCGGGATGATTCTGACCGGCCCGCCAAAGATTACATGACAATAAAAAAAAAAAAAAAAAAAAATTAATATATATATTTTTTTTTATTACTTTTTTTTCTTTCATGTCAACGTTAACACGCACAATTGAGCCAAAAGTCACTCAATTAATGACAGATTTTATTGATAAATTGAGGGAAAACTTTGCAAGTCGATTTGATGAATTTGACATGTCCAGAGAATTGATGCATTTTGTGAGCAACCCATTTGCCAATGTAGAGCTATTTCCACAAAAGGACAAGAGTTCCTTGCATCACTTCACATTGATGAAGGTCTCCTGCAACTTGAAATAATTGACATGCAAGCATCATCTGCTCTGAAGCAGGCACTTGATGGAAACAAGTCAAACGTCTTTCTCAGGTTTGCATCCCCTTAACAATTGTATGTATTGAGCCGTACTGTATTGTACCCATTCTGGAATCTGTTAAATAAAGTTTTCATTCATTCATTCATTCACTTGAGAATGAATCCACCACAACATTTTGGATAAAGTGTATTCATGTCAAGACATTCCCCAAAATAAAAATGCTGGCAATATCTGTGCTAACAATGTTTGGCTCAACATACACCTGTGAATCCAGTTTCTCTCACATGAATGCCATTAAAACAAGCAACGTGCCTCCTTGACAAATGAGCATTTGCATCACTGTTTGCGGGTAGCCCTCACTTCCTATTAACCCTCTTTCTCTGCAATTGCACAGTCAAAGAAGTGCAATCGCTCTCATTAGATGTGTCTGCCCCCCACCCCCCTGATGTTTGAGAGTTAAGAGTGGACAATAAGTGCTAATAAGATGCTGTGATTTGCTGTTGTTGCACAGACATGAAGCACTTTTTCATAAGCTCAGCTGCACTATAAATGTATTTTTTTGTTCAAGTGTTGATGTTAGAATGTTCAGATGCACATCATGCACTTGTTTGTTTTTTATTTTATTTTTATATTGAAATGTTGAAGAGGAGATGTTGCAGTTGTTGCACAGTCATAAATGAAGCACTTTCTGCAGGAGATGTTGCAGATGTGGCACATAAATGAAGCACTTTTTTTGAAAAGTATACTACTTTTGCAATGTAGTTAAATAAAAGTTGTGAAAATGTGGTTGCGTGTTGTGTCAAGTGTACATATATTCATAGCACGGGGAGGCACCGTGGCAGTCCGGCCCCTGGCCTCTTGGGTTTCTGACAATGTGGCCCCCTGAACAATTTAGTTGAATAGCCCTGCACTATGGTATTAAGTCATACTATCCAGAAGCGTAACTAGTAAAGAGTGAAATCATGATACTATTTTAATATTTGATTAAATAGAACACATAAGTAGACCTGCCAAGACTTTGCAGAGGGGGGGGGGGGGGGGGGGGGGGGCAAAATGCAACACAAGGTTTCTGATGGAGAACCATTGCCACCTAGTGACTGTCTGAGATTAAGAGGTTTCTCAACAGGGCAGACAAACCCACCATTCGAATGAGTTTCAGTACCCGTTATATTTTTGTTGAGTTTCAGTACCCGTTATATTTGTTGAGTTTCAGTACCTGTTATATATTTGTTGAGTTTCAGTACCCGTTATATATTTGTTGAGTTTCAGTACCTGTTATATATTTGTTGGGATTATTCCTAAAGCGGTCGTCCACGAGGATGAGGGCTCCCCAGTCGTTCTTGTGACGGATACATCTGCAGAGTTAAAGGTTGGACAAAGGAAGATTAAGAGTAGAACATAACAGGTCCTCTAGTGAGGAGCTGGATGTAGAAGGTGGATGCAGAAGGTGGATGTAGAAGGTGGATGTAGAAGGTGGATGTAGAAGGTGGATACAGAAGGTGGATACAGAAGGTGGATACAGAAGGTGGATGTAGAAGGTGGATACAGAAGGTGGATACAGAAGGTGGATACAGAAGGTGGATACAGAAGGTGGATGTAGAAGGTGGATGTAGAAGGTGGATGTAGAAGGTGGATGTAGAAGGTGGATACAGAAGGTGGATGTAGAAGGTGGATACAGAAGGTGGATGTAGAAGGTGGATGTAGAAGGTGGATGTAGAAGGTGGATGTAGAAGGTGGATACAGAAGGTGGATACAGAAGGTGGATACAGAAGGTGGATACAGAAGGTGGATACAGAAGGTGGATGTAGAAGGTGGATGTAGAAGGTGGATGTAGAAGGTGGATGTAGAAGGTGGATACAGAAGGTGGATACAGAAGGTGGATACAGAAGGTGGATGTAGAAGGTGGATACAGAAGGTGGATGTAGAAGGTGGATACAGAAGGTGGATGTAGAAGGTGGATGTAGAAGGTGGATGTAGAAGGTGGATACAGAAGGTGGATGTAGAAGGTGGATGTAGAAGGTGGATGTAGAAGGTGGATGTAGAAGTTGGATACAGAAGGTGGATACAGAAGGTGGATACAGAAGGTGGATACAGAAGGTGGATACAGAAGGTGGATGTAGAAGGTGGATACAGAAGGTGGATACAGAAGGTGGATGTAATGTAGAAGGTGGATGTAGAAGGTGGATGTAATGTAGAAGGTGGATGTAGAAGGTGGATACAGAAGGTGGATGTAGAGGCGGTTAGGTGGCCGAGCGGAGATTGCGTTCGTCACCGGCCCCGGAGCTGTGAGCTCGATTCGCCTGTTCGAATCCAGCTCACAGCTCCGGGGTTGTCACCAGCTTGGCTGGCCGTCTGCACTGATACAATTGGCTGTATCAGAGGGTGGGAGAAGCTGGCGGGGTGGGTCCGGGTCGTTGTAAACAGCGACTCCTACAGTTCGGTCGGGGCGCCTGCTAAGCGCGGATTGGACGTGAGGGGGATAGTGTGGTCCTCCCACACGCTACGCCCTCTCAATGAGAATCCGCGCTGCCAGGTGAAAAGAAGCAGTGATTGGCTGGACGTGTGTCGGAGGAAGCACGTGGTAGCCTCCACTCTCCCAGATGATCCGACTGTGGGGGGTAAGTGCGCAGCGATCAGGAAGGGACTGGGAATTGGCATACGACTAACATTGGGATGGGAGAAAATCGGAGGAAAATGGAGGGGGAAAAAGACCAAAAAAAAAAAAAAAAAAAGGTGGATGTAGAAGGTGGATGTAGAAGGTGGATACAGAAGGTGGATACAGAAAGTGGATACAGAAGGTGGATGTAGAAGGTGGATACAGACGGTGGATGTAGAAGGTGGATACAGAAGGTGGATACAGAAGGTGGATACAGAAGGTGGATGTAGAAGGTGGATACAGAAGGTGGATGTAGAAGGTGGATACAGAAGGTGGATACAGAAGGTGGATACAGAAGGTGGATGTAGAAGGTGGATACAGAAGGTGGATACAGAAGGTGGATACAGAAGGTGGATGCAGAAGGTGGATGTAGAAGGTGGATGTAGAAGGTGGATACAGAAGGTGGATACAGAAGGTGAATACAGAAGGTGGGTGTAGAAGGTGGATGTAGAAGGTGGATGTAGAAGGTGGATCCATAAGGTGGATACAGAAGGTGGATACAGAAGGTGGATACAGAAGGTGGATACAGAAGGTGGATGTAGAAGGTGGATACAGAAGGTGGATGCAGAAGGTGGATGTAGACGTGGTTTGTGTTCACACACTGACCTCCCCAGGGCCTGGTTCAGAGCCCTGTATGCCTGGATCTCATACCAGCGGTTGCCTGGGAGGAGACCCCTGCCTTTGCAGTGCTGGTCATTGTACTTCATTTTCAGCTCCACCTGAAACAACAGGACATCAAAAGAACTCTCAGCCAGCAGTTCTCAAAGTGGGGTCCGTCGACCCACAGGGGTCCTTGAGGGGCTTCCAAGCGGTCCCCAGCTAAATGATAAATAGTTTTTCACTAATATTAGCCCAATGAGATAATGTACTGTATAAGAATGACTATTCTGATCATAGGCTTCACTCTTGCCACTGTTATATCCACACCTATGTACAATATAGACAGTTATGGAATTTTTGATTAAATCACACTATCTTATCAAAGGAGGGTCCCTGGCCTGCTATGGGTCCTTGACATGGAAGTGTTTGAGAACCACTGCTCTAAGCTTTTAGCTTTTTTAGCAGCATCTGATAAAAAACAGCAATTGATCATTCTAAAGACAGAATTGGACACCTGTTTGCCACAGAGTTCTCATGTTTTTAATTATGTATTTTTCATTTAAATGTGACATTTTCTCAACTTTTTAGTATTTGTGTGATTTTACCATCTTATTTAAAAAAAGATTCTATGATGTGATAATGATGTGTATGCCGCCTTCTTGGCCAGGGCCGGACCCAAAAAGAGATGTCAAGCTCAATGCCATTAATCAAAAATAATAAAGTAAAGAAGTTAGGTTGTTGACAAACACATGAAAGGGTGGGAAAGATTGATGCATGAAAAAAAAACAATAATTTCATTAAATTGCAAGTCTTGCATTTTCTCCCACACGCCTACAAGGTCACACACGAAGATACACAAGTACACGCTGACACGAGGTCAGAGGAGCGTGCCACGGCCACAGGGGTGGTGGGGAACACAACCGTAAACACTCCCATCACTGGCTTCATATCGATTGGTCAATACATCTCCTTTAACCCTTTCACTACCACACTACCGGTTAACCCTTTACTATCACACTACAGGCGGTTAACTGTTTGTAGTGTGATAGTAAAGGGTTAACCTCATGTAGTGTGGTAGTGAAAGGGTTAACCCTTTGTGATGTGGCAGTGAAAGGGTTAAAATCGAACAAGCTCAAAAGAGAAGGTGGACACAGCTGTGCCGAGCCTAAAGAGAAAGCACAGACAGATTGTACACAATGCAAGCGCAAAGACAGTACAAGATAAATTACTTTTCAAAGGATTTATGAGTTAAGAAATCTAGTAAAATGACAGATTAACAACAAATGGAAGACTGAAAAAGGTCAAGAAGAAGAGAAGGCCTAACCAAGCCACCATGTTGCTCAGTAGCAGCTAAATGCAACCCGAGTGCTCGTCATTATTCTCCCAATCTTGTTACAAACCAAATGTATATCGTCTATTAATTATTACTGATCATCATCAGCAGAAATATACTACTTTTAAAAACAAGACAATCCAATCACCCAGAGCACTGTTTCGACATGAAGCCACATGGACAATAGTGTCTGCGTTAACCCCCCATCCTAATTTATTCATATATAAAAGAATAATATACATAAATTAAAATAAATAAAGCACCAAATGTGCTCTAGCGAATGCTAGCCGCAGCTGTGGGGCGGCACCTGGGTGGCGGGTCTGCTCTGTGGCCGGCGACGGGGAACTAACTGAATTAACCGGGGCTCTGGAGTGGGAAGGTGAGGGGGCGAGGGGGGCGTGGAGCTGAGCCAACCCCCAGACAAACACCACTCGGAGCCCCAAGGCGTTTGCCACCTCTTGCCCTCACGGACAGATCCGTTGTGAAAGAAAGGCGGAGGAGGGCTAACGGGAGGCCATGACAGAGGACAGGAGGGGGCACTAAAGGTGGTCCAGTCAACACGAGCCACAGAAATGCCAGGAAAGCCTCCATCCATTTGCATCCGTCGCTGCCACTCTCACCACTAACCTTTTGGAATTGACAAGTGAAAAGTTCAGCTGGCGTCTTGACGGCCTGCCATGCGGGGCAGGCCTGGTGAACAGGGGCGCTAACTGCTCCTGACAGGTACCGCGCGTGTGTTCGCCCTGAGCGCCCCGTCGTGCCCCCAAACACACAGGGACGCCGTGGCAGGTACAGACGTGTCCCCCTGCGCCTTCTGTCAGGCGGGGGGAAGAGACGGCACGTCACCACGCCATGCCACCGCGGCCCGTCTGGACTCGTGCCATAAAGACAAACGAGCAAACCTGAAATGTCACTTGGAAGTGGGAATACCACTCATGGCACCTCACCTCAGAGGCATCCAGACGGTCCTGCGAAACCTGCACCAAACATTCCCCAACCTAGAGATTTCCATCTTCTTCTGTTTGTATCATTGAGTCCTATGCTTGTAAATTAATCCCAAGGCATGGATCAGTCTCTGTCCAGAATGTGTGACAAACAGTAATGCAGGGCTTTAACTCGGGAGTGCTGCCATGTCTAGGAAAGACCAGCGGCTCCACTGTGAGACGTCTGCCGGTCTATGAGACACCAGAGAGGTTAAAGCATCCGCTTCCGAGACCGCGGCAGGAGCGGGAAGGCGTGTGTAGCCCGGAGCCACTGGTGTCGTCTAAATCCAATCAGAGTCCATTTCAGCGCCCACACCCCCCCCCCCACGCCCGTGTTCCACCCGCCGCACGCCGGTCTGCGCTGCGTCAACACTCAATCCGACGTGACAGGCTGCATTATGCCAAAAAGCCAATTCTGGCTGCTAGCGAATCTCCTAAATGTGCAAGAAACCACCAAGCTAGAAGGGATTAGTTCAAATGTCAAGAGAATCGCTCGCTCGCTCGCTTTGGCCTTGTCCTCTACAGCTACCTGTTCATCCTTAAAAACATATATTTGACCACCAGGCATGATTCGCAGCTGAGCGGATCTGTTTGAGCTACATTGGGAGAGAGAGAGAGTGTGTGTGTGTGTGTGTGTCAGTGTGCACACCCCTGGCAGTCCAGGACATCTTGTGCCTGTCACTGAGATTGCTGAGCGCCTCATCTGCCCCGTGTTGCTGAGCTGACAGCCCAGTGCCTCGTCCTCAGACACCGGCTGTGTGTGAACGTGAACACGCACACGGGCACGGGCATCGAACGGGCGCTCTCGCTCACAACACGCTCCTGGATCGGGTCACACAAAGGCTAGTTGTGCAGGTGACCCAGAATCATACTGGATCTGTTAAGTTCAGAGAGTTGTAAACACCCAAGCGTTGCCTCTCACCGCTATGAAGCCACACAGAACACACCGGTTCAAAGGGTCAATGAGGAATGTTGGACACCTAGCCGAACCCCCCCCCCCCCAGTATGAAGGACAGCGGGGACCAAGACGGGACTATACCAATCAACTACATCGTTGGTAAGTAAGAGACAAAGTAGACAATTAAAGACCTCTTGCAGTCAGCTCACGAATGCATTTTAAGGTACAATACGAATGCCAGCAAACATAAATTGAATTTAGTCCCGTCCCCCCCCGAAATAAACAATGACACCTACTTTGGGTGCGCTATTGGAATAGGTTTCAGTATTTATTTATTTCAGGGCTTGGACAGATTGGAGCTTGGCCCCATTGAAGTTGCATTGGCTTTGAGGCAAACTAGCTGAAGCTAACCCTTTCACTGCCACAAATCCAAACGGTTAACCCTTTCACTGCGACAATACAGAAGGTTAACCCTTTACTATCACACTGTGATAGTAGTGTGATAGTAAAGGGTTAACCTTCTGTAGTGTGGTAGTGAAAGGGCTAAGGATAGCGTGGACTAGGCAAGCAAAGGACCCTTTAAGTTGATCACTGAACCCAACGTGTTTTGACCCGGCCTCCTTCTACTCAACACCAAACAAGGCCAGGCTGATAAGCTCACCAATTAACTTAAAGACCTCTTGCAGCCACAGCATCATTCAACGGGGCGATACTCATGCCAGCAAAAATAACTGGAATTCATCCCGTTCTCAAACCCAGGTATTGAAATATGAAAAAAGGCCATTACAAGCGGTTTTTCATTCACTGTGAAGCTGGATGGCCGTAAATGCCTCATGTGCACTCAAGCTGCCTGGGGCTTTAGTAACCATTATCTCTTATCTGCGCACGACATTCCAAACTCCTCTCGGAGCCTTTCTTTTAACACGGTCATCAACATCAGAACCATAACAGTCTCCTACCCCTCCTGAATAAAGTATCGCGGCGGAGAGACGAACCGCTGTTTGGGTGTCTTAAAAGGTCTGCCGGGACCCTAATTACGGCCAGCAGAGATGCCTTATCAGCTGTTAAGTGTCCTTTTATTGCTTGTTAAAGCCCCCTGATTGTTTCAGTGGCTCACGCAGGACACGGCTACTCACTGTAAAACCTGCCACTGGAGGAAAGACAAGCCTCTTCGTGTGTATAACACCAGCCCTGGCAGCTTTCTCCAGAGGACTTTTAATGCTCAGGCTTTCATCTCCGCCACAATAACACGACAGGCCAGTAAACGCCATGCGATGCGCTTCGCTCGTACGGCCAGTGAAATTAGCCCGTCTGGGAATGCGGGGCCAAGCTGGCATCTTTAAAAATAAAACAAAATAAAAAGAAAGAAAGGAAGTGAGGCTGAACTTGCGATTCTGGTCCAAGGGGGCGCTGGTCTGTCCTGAGATGGAGTGGGTTAACGCGCCTGGTTTATGTGTGAGAGAGAAAATGCGCATGTGGCCGAGAGTAAGAAATATATGTCACACGTGGACATGTGTCTATGTGCACTCAGGTGTGTGTGTGAGAGACATACAGTCTATGTGTGAAGTATGTGTGAAGTATGTGTGAAGTATGTGTGCGCATATGGCTTTCAATCAGAGCAAGCATGTATATAAACATATACAGTGCTGCTCGAAAGTATGTGAACCCCTTTGGAATAGTCAGTTTTTCAAATATTTCATACATTAATCATTTTTATATCTTCATCTAAGATACATTTTCGGATTAAGCGTGTCATGATTGAAGGAAAACACAAATAGAATAAATAATCCAAATATATTCAAACTATTTGTGTTTTCCTTCAATCATGACACGCTTTATCAGAAAATGTATCTTAGATGAAGATATAATAATGATTAATGTATGAAATATTTGAAAAACTGACTATTCCAAAGGGGTTCACATACTTTCGAGTAACACTGTATATATAATATATATATAAATTAGTGCCGTCAGGCGATTAAAAAGATTTATCTAATTAATTACAGGATTTGTAATTAATTAATCGCATTTTAATCGCATAACCATTTTAGGCCTGATATTCTATATTCTATAATCATATTTCAAATTGCATGTGTCCGGATGGCAGAATTCAGTACTGTATCTACAAAACCTTCTGTTTCATCATCTTCCATCTATTAATTTGCTTAGATTTTCCAGGTCTGGTCAATTTGAGCCTGGTCAATGGTGTTATTGACAGTCAAAGATAAAAAAAAAATTTATTGATATTCTCATTTGGTTCATTACAATTTACTCAAAATAACATTTTCATTCAATCAATCACCGTGCAGATTGATTGAATGAAAATTGTATTAACAGATTGCAGAATGGGTACAATACAGTACAGCTCAATACACACAATTGTTAAGGGGATGCAGACCAGAGAAAGACTTTAGTCTTGTTTACATCAGGGTCCCCCATTTTCAATTCATAATGAATTGTAAGTAAGGGTGCAACTTGCACCGTGCAATCCATTCTTTGTGGATCTAGCCCACAGTATTTCTGACACTGGGAATACATTCCCTGAGATCCATAGATGTCCCTAGAATCAGATACCAAGAACATGCAAATGGACGATATAAAAAAAAAGTCTGTAAATGTGTATTCTACATTCTTATGGAATGAACGAGATAAAAAAAAAATATTGTAAAAAATTTAAATAAACGTTTTTTTTGTAGTTCATTTTGAGTTCATTTTCATAACGCGATAATTAGCTGTGTAATTAATTAATCTAATTAACGCGATAAACGGACAGTGCTAATTTAAATATATTATGTGTGCATTAATGCACGTACACAACTGCACATGCCTATGTGTGTATTAGGGCTGCTCGATTATGGCCAAAATCATAAATCACGATTATTTTGATCGATATTGAAATCACGATTATTAAATACAATGTCTCATTGATTTGAGAACATCACATGACGACGACTGAATTCGTTTTTCTTTTTTTTTACCAAAGGCTGCCTTTCTGTCATCTTCTACAAGTTACCAAAGACGCTTCAGAATAACGGGAGAAACGCGCCGTGGCTCCTCCCTCTGAACACCAACTGAAACACGCCGTGGCTCCTCCCTCTGAACACCAACTGAAACACGCCGTGGCTCCTCCCTCTGAACACCAACTGAAACACACCGTGGCTCCTCCCTCTGAACACCAACTGAAACACGCCGTGGCTCCTCCCTCTGAACACCAGCTGAAACACACCGTGGCTCCTCCCTCTGAACACCAACTGAAACACGCCGTGGCTCCTCCCTCTGAACACCAATTGAAACACGCCGTGGCTCCTCCCTCTGAACACCAACTGAAACACGCCGTGGCTCCTCCCTCTGAACACCAACTGAAACACACCGTGGCTCCTCCCTCTGAACACCAACTGAAACACGCCGTGGCTCCTCCCTCTGAACACCAACTGAAACTACTGCCTGGACTCTGATCACAATCAGAAAGGTCTTTATTGCCAAGTAGTTTACACATACAAGGAATTTGATAATTTGGTGCGACATTAACGGACAGACAATTACAGTAGAACAAGATAAAAGGTAGAATAAGATAATAGAATATAAACTAAATTAAAATAGTACAATAGAATGTAATATAATTATAAAATAAAATAGGCCAGGGCTCTACAATTGTGCACCATGCAGTCGACTGGGGGAGGGGTGGGAGGTGCGTTTATAATCTTCGATTATCTTGTTTTCGTGATCGCAAATTCGCTATTGAAACTCGATTAATCATCCAGCCCTAGTGTGTGTGAGTGTGTGTGTGAGTGTGTGTGAGTGTAAGTGTGAGTGTATATATATATATGTGTGTCTGACCTGCAGCATTGTCACAGTGGAATGCCTGTGTACCCGTGGCCTCGCTGTGTGTTTTAGCAGTGCTGTCAGTGCCGTGGTGTCATTAGTGTCAGTGTCCCCGTCCCCTCCGCAGGCTAATGGGGTCAGTCAGCTCACAGACCTTTACACCCCCTCAGGGCTCCTCTGGGGGCAGACACAAGGCCACGTAACCTCTGTCCTCCGTGGACGGGAAGGCAGGGGGAGGGAGAGGAGAGGCAGGACAGATGGGAAAGAGAGAGGGGGAGATTCACAGGACAGAGATGGCGGAGAAGAGATGAAGAGGCAGTGGGAGGAGAAGGGAGAGGATCAAGGAAACTATAAGAGAAGGAAGGGTCATCACGTCATCAATGCACATTGGTGCTGCCAAGTGTGGAAACGTTCAATTGGGCCAACATTGAGTTGAATGGGATCAGCCGTCTCCTCGTTTAGGACCCGTCATTTAAACAGGTTATTACCTCGGATGTCAGAATCATCTGCAATTTGTTGCATTGTTAAATAGCTAATGTTTGACATATTGGTTGATGTATATTTCCTCAGATAGCTGCTATATTTCGAATTTTAATACAGGCTTCAATAGAACTGGCAACAAGCATAGAACGCTGGTGTTCTGACGTGATGACCCTTCCTTCTGTTATAGTTTCCTTGGAGAGGATGAGGAAATAGATAGATAATCCATGCCAAAACCTGTGATGTCTTGACACTATTCATTCGTAACATCAAGACATTCTGAATAAGAGTCAACAACAAATATTCAACACGACCTTTGGGGTAAAGATCAATGGAATCCATCCCCGGCATTAAGGAGGTGTCCGCTGTGGGCCAAGCTGGCACCAAGCAGAAGGGGAGTCGGTGTGACCTTCAAACTGCAAGGTCACGGTATCACCGGTCACCACCGTGACACCTTAGCCACCTCGTCCCGCGGCAGGCTGTGACCAGACCTGGCAGCAGATGCTCTCCGAGGAGCTGAGGCCAGGTGGGAAACAAACAAATGCTGTTGTTGGCGACACAAAGCGCGGCATTTGGAATTCAGAGTGTGTTCGCGGTTCACCAGCTCCACCCGGGACGTCCCCCAGCCTTGGCCTCCTCCGGGCACCCTCCCTCTGGTCCTCTGACCTCATCTGAATTCAAGTTGTTAAAGAACCCAGGGCGCCTCTCGCAAGGAGTTCCCCGACGTTCCTGACCAAAATTCCCAATCAGGTCTCTGACATCAAGGCCACCTAATCATCCCTCCCCCCTTAATTGGCTGATATCAATCCCTGTCTCCTGAGCCGTTCAGCCATTGTGTAGTGTGATATGTGCCTGGTGCCAGTGTATGGTAGCCATTGAGCCTGCGTAACCCACGGTTGGGTGCTACCAGTGGTGGTGAAGGAGGCAATTTCCACTCTACATTGTGGAGAGCGCTTTGAGTGTCTAGAAAAGTGCTATATAAATGTAATGATCGTTCATTCATTCATTCATTCATCTCTTCCTCTCCCCTTCCTATACAGGGCTGATATTAAAAACAAAATAATAACGGGGCCATGTGAGGTTAAGAACCTGATGCCAGGGCACCACCCCGTGCCCTCCTGGCAGCCTGGCAGAGCCCCTCGGCCTCCAGTGAAGCAGAAGTGCTAAATAAAATCAAAGCTCAGAGCCGACGGAGCTGAAGCTGACAGCGTCCGCTGTGGTGAAAGGGTTCTGGGAAGCGTCAATCACCCGTGTGTCTCCCACGGTGACAGAGCAGGTTAAGGGAAGCTTCAACATGCTCTGACAGGAAGGTGAGGAGGAGCGAGGGGGGAGGAGCGGGGGGGGGGGGGCGAGGGGGAGGGGTTATTCGGTCCAAAGCGCAGGAAAGCGCGACAATCAGGCATAGAAATTAAGACGTGGCAAGTAGGGCTGGGCGATATATTGAGTATACTCGATGTATCGCGGCTTGTTCTACATCAGATGTAGTAAATTACTATATTGTGAACATCGAGTATATGTCGTCACGTCGCGGCTGAGATGAGACTTGCTTTAGTGCAGAGTAGGGATGTCCGATATTATCGGCCTACCGATATTATCGGCCGATATCGGCATTAAAATGTGATATCGGAAAATATCTGTATCGTTTTTTTGTTAAACATTTCTATAACCTTTATTTACCCAGGCAAGCAAGTAAGAACAAATTCAGATTTTATTTATTGTCAAAAGTATGCATAATGTTGTGTTAATTCCACAACAAGAGATATGTAATGTTAATTACCTGAAATTATTCCATTTTGGGGGGGGGGGGGGGGGGGGGGGGGGGAACCCTGCATATATCGGTATCGGTTGATATCGGTATCGGAAATTAAGAGTTGGACAATATCGGTATATCGGTATCGGTAAAAAAGCCAATATCGAGCATCCCTAGCGCAGAGCTTTCCTCATTTCATTATAGACACAGACCAGCACTCTACGTTCAATGATTTAAAGTAGCCAAGCGTTACACTATAAATACTAACGGGATAGTTGACGATATAAACATTTCATTATCTGAAATATTCTAAAATCATTAAGTCTGCTATAAGCCATTATCCCTTTGTGTGTGATTATTATTTTCTCACAGTAGTGTATGTATATATATGTTTGGCTAAAGTGGATAGAAAACACAGTACTGTGCAAAAGTCTTAGGCACGAGGCACCCAAGAGTTTTTATATAAATTGTCTTAGATGTTAATTCTTTTTAATTAGTGTGTCAGTAGACTACTCTTAGTACATTTTCATTTAATTATTTTTTAAAGCATCTTCATGGTTTAATGCAAACATATGTTGCAGGGACTATTATAATCATCATATTGGTGTGACTGTATGCATCAAAGGGTTAAATCAAGCATTTTTAAGTGCTTTAGAGGAAATGTCAAAATATTGCGATATATATCGTGTATCGTGATATGGTAAAAAAATATCATAATATCATTTAGAGGCCGTATCGCCCAGCCGTAGTGGCAAGACAAAGAAACCTCTACAGTACTGAACGATCCTTGATCACAGCCCAACATCACTAACTAACCATATGATCCTTGATCACAGCCCAACATCACTAACTAACCATATGATCCTTGATCACAGCCCAAAATCACTAACTAACCATATGATCCTTGATCGCAGCCCAACATCACTAACTAACCATATGATCCTTGATCACAGCCCAACAACACTAACTAACCATATGATCCTTGATCACAGCCCGACATCACTAACTAACCATATGATCCTTGATCACAGCCCAACATCACTAACTAACCATATGATCCTTGATCACAGCCCAACATCACTAACTAACCATATGATCCTTGATCACAGCCCGACATCACTAACTAACCATATGATCCTTGATCACAGCCCAACATCACTAACTAACCATATGATCCTTGATCGCAGCCCAACATCACTAACTAACCATATGATCCTTGATCGCAGCCCAACAACACTAACTAACCATATGATCCTTGATCACAGCCCAACATCACTAACTAACCATATGATCCTTGATCTGAGAATACTCAAATTCTATGTAAACAGACAACTCCATGTTGTTTTCACCTGCAGGTCTTTGATGTTGGGGAAGGGGATGCCGATGGTGACCACTGCCCTGGCGTTGTCGTCTGTGAAGTCCAGGCCTTCGCTCACCTTCCCCCTGCAGACGGCGATCAGCAGAGCTCCGTCTGCAACCAGCGAAGCAAAAGACACAGATGCAGACGGCATGAGGGTCGCCTCTTGCAACAAAGCTTTACTATAATTAACACAATAATGCTGTATATATATTTATTCTTACCGTATATATATATATATATATTTTTTTTTATTCTCTTTTCCCCCCTTCTTTTTCCGTTTTTCTCCCATCCCAATGTTAGTCGTTATGCCAATTCCCAATCCCCTTCCTGGTCGTTGCGCACTCTACCCCCTACCGTCGGTCCGGGAGGGCGGAGACTATCACATGCTTCCTCAGACACATATTGTGTACACAGCCCACCGCTTCTTTTCACCTGGCAGCGCGGACTCTCACTGAGAGAGTGTAACGTGTGGAAGGTCACACTACCTCTCTTAGATCCTTCCCTCGCTGTGCAGGCGCCCCGACCGAACTGTAGGAGTCGCTGTTTACAACAACCAGGACCCACCCGCTAACACTGCCAATTGTGTTAGTATGGACGGTCGGCCAACCCGGAAGCACCACAGCTGGATTCGATCCCACTGTCTCTGTGGTGGTAGACAGACGCTTAGTCCGCTGCACTACCCGGCCGCACCTTAATTTATATATTTTATACCCAGTTTAATCACCTGTACATTGTATATTTACTATTGCACTAATATAATGACAATACATTTGAATCTAATCCAATCTAACATAAAGGTATACATCAATGCTGTAGAAAATAAACATAGACAAAGAAGAAGAATGTGTCTGGCCTGAGTCTCACCTCTGTCCCCACAGGGCTGAATAGCATCATAATAGCGCTGCAGCAGTTGGTCGAAGTCGCCCTTCGCACCGCCGCGGGGCTCCGTGATCACAGTCTTCCTCTCCTCCAGCTTCTCCCACAGGCCCGTGTTGGTCCAGCGGTCACGCAGCTTGTCCAGCATCTGGACAACATGGAGGAAATGGAAAATGGACCGTGTTTATATAGTGTAGCACATTTTAATGAGTCTTCCGAACCATGCGAGGTGCCGACCTGCTCATCGAGAGTAGTTAGGGTTAAGTGTTGTGTCTTGCTCGTGGAGCCAGAATCGAACCAGGAACCTTTATATTACCAGACGACCGCTCTACCACCTGAGCCACTGCCGACCCATAGTAACAGATTGACCATATCCACATAATGTTGTAAATATAGAATACCGCGATACCCATATGACCAATAACTGATCAAATTCGGTGCTGCACATGAGAAATACCATTTAGGATACATTATTAAAAATACTAAATACTGGGCGGTCAGGTGGCGTAGCGGAGATTGCGTTCGTCACCAACCCCGGAGACGCTGGATTCGCCTGTTCGAATCCAGCTCACAGCTCCGGGGTTGTCACCAGCTTGGCTGGCCGTTCACACTAATACAATTGGCAGTATTAGAGGGTGGGAGAAGCTGGCGGGGTGGTCCGGGGTCGTTGTAAACAGCGACTCCTACAGTTCGGTCGGGGCGCCTGCTAAGCGCGGATAGGATCTAAGGGCGGTAGTGTGATCCTTCCACACGTTACACACTCTCAGTGAGAGTCCGCGCTGCCAGGTTAAAAGAAGCGGTTGATTGGCTAGACGTGTGTCGAAGGAAGCATGTGATAGCCTCCACTCTCCCAGACCGACTGTGGGGGTAAGTGCGCAGCGACCAGGAAGGGGATTGGGAATTGGCATAACGACTAACATTGGGATGGGAGAAAATCGGAGGAAAAGGGAGGGGGAAAAAGATTAAAAAAAAAAAAAAAAAAAAAATACTGATTCAGCAAAAGATATTACAGCGTGTTGTCCGGGTTCTACTTGAGTGGGTCATGGGGAGGGGGAGTGCTACTGCTGGCGCGGTGCTGAGGAATGTTCTGCTGAAAATGCAGTTGACAACAGTGACTTTGAAATAATTAGCATGAGAACAAAAGCAACCAGCTTTTTGCTGAGAAATGTAAAGCTAGCCTTTGTTACCGTGCAGAAGAATAGATCTAAAGCTCACACGCGTAGAGGAAGGACAGGGAAGAAAAACACATCTCTATATGTTGCGTAACTATTAGGGATGCACCGATCCGATATTGGTATCGGTATCGGCCGCCGATATCAGTAAAATAGCTGGTTCGGGTATCGGTAAAAAATATATATATATATAGGATTTCTTAAAAAAAAAATATAATAAATAAAATAAGAAATAACCATCGAGTACATTTATATCTATGTGTTAATTTGTTACATTTAGTTTCACTAAGTTAGGAAAGTAATGTTTTAAGTCAAGCCTGATGTTGCCTTGCACAAAAGAATGATCCCAGTCTCTTCCACACAGTGAGGCATAACGTCACGGTGACCAATCGCAGCCACTCTTATTGTCTGGGACCAAATACGGCCAAGCCCCATTCCCAGTAAAAAGTGGGAATCTCTAGAATGGGTTTCGGGCGACTGTGTATACGGAAGTGACTCTAAAGGTGACGATAGACAACACTTTCTGTTGTCAGTAGATGGCAGCATTGGTTTAAAATTAAAAGGTGAAAATGTTGAAAACTACAACAATACACTTCCCAAGATCCTTAGCACAGGTCACAGGGATGTGTGTATTCTTCTACGTGATCTGAACAGCGGTAAACTATTACTGCGGCCTCAGTATAGCGACCGCGAATGGTAAACTAATTATCTTAACAAAAGTGCGCTGGTAGCGTTACATATGTTGTCTAAAGGGGGACATATGGTACAATTTAAGATTTGTATGATAATCGGCATATAAAGGACAACAAAGCATTGTTAATTTGTAAGAAACCTCAATGAAAACGGTAATATTCGCTATTGTTATGAAAATGTGATAGAATCCTATAAAAATGTGGACGCATTTGGTCTACGTTCCGTTACAGTTTATTAATTGAATGAAGTTTATTTTCTGTCTTTGTTTACAACAAATCAAAAACACACTTGTGATCCTTTACAATTCTTAAAAACAAAATATATTTTAATATATAAAAAAAAACATGGATTAAATATATATATTTTTTACTTTTTTGGAAAAATAATTTGGACAATGGGTATCGGATCGGTATTGGCCGATACCCAAACCCAGGTATCGGTATCGGGACTGAAAAAGTCGGATCGGTGCATCCCTAGTAACTATCATTTCTAGATTTCAAAGGAAGCCTGTAAACAATGATCTGTATTATCCTTGTAAGAGCACTGATGATAAACGATGAATGAAATTAAACAATTACTGTCCAGAAACAGAAAACCCCATGGCACCAGTTCACACAAGTACCAGCAAGGTCAGGAAACAAAGAAACTAAGAAAAGGTCTAGATTTCAGAGCATGTGCAGCTTAGTCAATAAATACATAACTATGCAACATGATTGTCAATTCAAGTTTACATTTATCTTGTTTTATTTTCATAAGATATGTAGCTACCACTACATCAG
Source organism: Notolepis coatsorum (assembly GCF_963971535.1). NCBI lineage: Eukaryota > Metazoa > Chordata > Actinopteri > Aulopiformes > Paralepididae > Notolepis > Notolepis coatsorum. The sequence goes on from NC_140165.1 coordinate 244,137,305, forward strand.
CAGCAAGTCATGTAGCCAGTGGCCAGCACTTAATGGAGAAGCTGTAGTGCTTCTTAGGAAGGTGTCAGACTGCAATAGGTAGTATAAAGAGTGTGAACCTGTACTGTTTCACATCATACACAATAGATCAATGAGGTTCAAATAGAAGCCAAATGAGAAACCATTAAATACTGTTTGCCAGTTGGCAAAAAACTGCTGTCGCTTACACTGCAAGAACACGTGGACATCTGTAGACATTGTAGAATTAAAAACCATTCTCAGCATTTATACAACTTGTATTCTGTCAGGACTCAGAGTACATGTTGTTTTGAAAGCCTTGACATCCTAACACTTTGATGCTCTCAAAGTGAAAGTTTGCTACATGCAACAGAAGCCACTCGGTCACACAGCGTGGAGTTCTCTCCCTCTCCTCCACTTGGCAGAATGTTGATGTGCTCTGACTGCCCTTCCATAATAAAACCACTGTTGCCGCACTATTGTTAGTGCAAAAAGTCAGCGCCTCTCTGGGGAGGAGCATTGATCTAAAAGCCTTCTCCCTGGCCAGGCTCTACTCGTGTCTCTACGCTGCGGATTTTCTCCTCCAACGAGCTTCACAATCAAAGAGCATCTTCACTGGCTTGGAAATGTGTTAGAAGGGTCAAGTAGAAGTTCCTCTGGTAGTCAGCAGAAAACGCCCAGAGTGGCTATGTGGTCTATAGCATCACAATGGGATCCCCAGAGATATATACACATGGTAAACGGTAAATGGACTGCATTTATATAGCGCTTTTATCCGAAGCGATTTACAACTTATGCCTCACATTCACCCATTCCTTCCCACATTCACACACTGACGGCGGAGGCAACCATGCAAGGTGCCAACCTGCTCATCGGAAGCAGTTAGGTGTAAAGTGTCTTTGCTCAAGACACTTCGGATTGGAATCAAACCGGAAACCTTTCCGATTACCAGACGACCACTCTACCTCCCGAGCTAGGTATATAACCATATGCTGTCCTCCTTTCCCCTCTTTCTGAGACAGCTCTTCAAGACGAGCCTGCTTGAGGCGCACCCAGTTGTCTCTCGCTCGGTTTCCTTCAGAGAACAGAGGCCACATAGTAGCCGGACGTTCTCTTTCAGTCAACTTCGTTCAACACAACTCACTCTATGGGTGTTTAATACACACCCTGAAAGCAGAACCCAGAGCTGCATCGAGCAGGCCTCAAGCTCCTCTATACCCTTTGGCATGAGAACACTATGACCCGTTCAGATTCGCCTCCAGCACTGCATGACCTAAACTAGGGGACGGAAACATCGAGACGATAATATTTACTAAATACAAGACACAAGTCTCACTCACGGGAAAACCTTAAAACAGGAAGTAGCCATGCCTCTAGTAGAGTGAGCCAGTATAGCCAGACGGGGGTCTCTGCGACAATCAAGATGTGCTTTAAGTGTAGACTTTCAGCTTTAATTTTATGGTATTTACATCCAAATCGGGTGAACAGTGTAGGAATTAAAACAGTTTCTACATGTGCACTAGTGTTGTCACGATACTGGAATTTCGAACTTCGATACGATACCTTGAAAAGTATCGATATTCGATACCATTTTCGATACCACAGGGGAAAAGGTTCAATCTTAAAATGTAAAAAAAAGAAGAAAAAAGATAAATATATTTTGTTTAATAAATTTTGCTTTTGTTGCTGGTTGATTCTCCTCAGCTTCTCTCTGGTACTATAAGAGAAGATAAATATAACACTTTTAAAACCCTTTGTTTATCTTTAGATCACACATTTAAAAATAACTAAATGATATAATCTTAGAAATTCTGTGTTGCATGTACCTGGCAAACTGAACTGTTTGCATTACAGTCATATTCCAACTTAACTGAATGCACATGTGTGTTTGTGGACTACTGTACTATTACAGGTATTGAAATAAACAATGCAACTTCCTTATACAATTTATTTTAATGAATAATTAAATATCGATATTGCGGGAAATGAGTATTGAAACAGTTTTAAATATTCAGAATCGATATGTATAAAAAGAAAATCGATATTTTTGACAACACTAATGTGCACCCTCCTTTAAAAGAGACCAAAAGTAACTAACAAACAAAATTCAAATTGTCATGTTTAATACTTGGTAGCAAATCCTTTGTAGTCAATGACAGCCTGAAGTCTGGAACCCATAGACATCCCCAGACGCTAGGTTTTGTGCCTGGTGATGCTCTGCCAGGCCTCTACTGCAACTGTCTTCAGGTCCTGCTTGTTCTTGGGGCATTTTCTCTTCAGTTTTTTCTTCAGCAAGTGAAATGCATTCTCAATTGGATTCAGGTCAGGTGATTGACTTGGCCATTGCATAACATTCCACTTCTTTGCCTTCAAAAACTCTTTGGTTGCTTTCGCAGTATGTTTCACGTCATTGTCCTCATCTGCACTGTGAAGCACCGTCCAATGAGTTCTGAAGCATTTGGCTGAATATGAGCAGATAATATTGCAGTTGAAACACTTCCGAATTCATCCTACTACTTTTGTCAGCAGTCACATCATCAAAAAATACAAGGGAACCAGTTCCATTGGCAGCCATACATGCCCACACCATAACACTACCACCACCATGCTTGACTGATGAGGTGGTATGCTTTTGATCATGAGCAGTTACTTTCTCCACACTCTTCTCTTCCCATCATTCTGGTACAAGTTGATCTTTGTCTCATCTGTCCAGAGGATGTTGTTCCAGAACTGCACAGGCCTTTTTATATGTTTATAGCAAACTCCAATCTGGTCTCGAGGCCAATGGTTTACATCTTGTGGTGTACCCTCTGTATTCACTCTTCTCTTGATTGTTGACTTTGACACAGATACGCCTACCTTCTGGAGTGTTCTTGATCTGCCCTGTTGTGTTGTGGTTTTTCTTCACCAGGGAAAGAATTCTTCTGTCATTCACCACAGTTGTTTACCATGGTTTTCCAGCTCTTGCTTTCTTTCTTTCTTTTTAAGAATGTACCAAACCAGTTGATTTGGCCACACCTGTTTTTGCTTTGCTTTGAGACATTTTGATTCAGCCTAATGAAAGTTGATAGCAACAGATTACAAATACCACACTTGAAACGAACTCTAGACCTTTTGTCTGCTCCTTGTAAATGAAATAATGAGGGAATAAGTTATTATCATCCAATTACTTTTGGTCCCTTAACACTTTCAGTGCCCATCACGTCATATGACGTTTTATCAGCCCAATGCCTGAATGCCCACGACGTGTATTAGCGTTTTATTTTTTTATTAGCGATCTGATTTCATATTTCATCAACGAGTCTCCCGTTGGTACAGCAGCTCCTCCAGCAGCTCAGAATGGAAAAAAGCGCCCCCTATCGTCTATCCCTGAGTAACTGCACGTCAGTCGCTTAGACTGACCTGGGATCAGTCGATATGTAGAGGCGGAGCCAGCTGGCTCCCTGAGCTGGCAAGCTGTCTGCTCAACATGGAAGTCATCGCGGGACGGGAATCAGCCTGGAATATATATTCACAGTAGCCAATCGATAGTAGACAGTAGTGATCGATTTTTGGAATGGCGATCAGGAATTGGAATGATCTTTTTGGAGAACATCTGATCTGAGGTATGGAATCTATTTTACAAGTCTTGGGATAATCAGAGTTGTATTCGCTGAGATATCAACGTGTCCCCTATGTGTGTGTGTGTCTGTGTGCGCAATCACTGATGAGGAACTCAGATAATCTATTTTCAGCTTGCGGCCCCAGCATGCATACGTACACATATACTATCAATAATCTAGCGTTGATTTGAAAACGATTCATAAATAGGCCGAAAAATTACAACATTTTTGTGTATTCTAGAATATTCCAGTAAACGTCTTTTATCATGGAATGTGTTTATTTTCCTTGAAAACGATGGCTTTTCAAAATGCTATAAAACGAAAATAAACCGATAAAACAATCCGCTTCGACAATGTTGACTGGAAAACGAGTCATTGATAAGCGACGGGCAGATTAGACACAGCCATAATTTAAAACATAGATTAGGCGTTATTAACGCTAACAGTGAAGTGGATGGTGGGCATTCAACCGGTCAAATACCCTCAAATTAAAGCTGAAAGCCTGCACTTAAAGCACATCTTGATTGTTTAATTTCAAATCCATTGTGGTGGTGTACAGAGCCAAAATGATGAAACTTGTGTTGATGTCCAAATATCTATGGACCTGACTGTATATACAGAGGGCTCAAACTGGGCTCAAAGCGTTCAATCTCTGCTCCTCCGAAGAGAAAGGTGGTGGATGAAAAGCAGAAATATCAATAGCCAGGCAACAATAATCATTATGCACTTCAGGCACAAAAGCGCACCCTTGAAAAAACGACAAGCCCCCACCGGTGGCTCATTTTTGGAAATCCATGGCAAATAAACGTTCAAACATATGTAGCCTGTCAATTCCACATACGGCAGCAACGCTTCTCCTGAATGATATAACATCACTACCGGCCTCCATACAACAAAAAATAATCATACTGGCGGGCATTACAGCAGCCAAGAAATAAATAGCCATGAGGTGGAAGCAACCGGAGAAATTAACAATGATCAATTGGTCACTAACTTTTCTAGATGTCATATGGAGATTTCTACTGCCCGGATGGTGGGTAACACTGTTATTTCCGTTGTTGTTATTGTTGTTGTTGTTACTATGTCCTGTGAAGTCCTGTTTATTGTTGTTATTACTGTATTGTGTCTTGTTTCATGTAAAAATAAAATAAAAAAAATTAAAAATAAAAATAAACGACAAGCCAAGGGATTGTTAGAAATTCCATTCTACCCCTGTAATATCCTGTTGTCGAGGCACATGCAATGGGGGTAAGAGCCTGGTACCGTCCGAGCCGGCCTAGCATGTTCTACACCTAGGCAGGTGATACACGCAGTGAGTGAGAGTGTGCTGTGTCTTTGGCTTGTGATTTCCCCATCTCTGAAAGAGTAGAAGTAAATCCAATCCTTAGTGCTGGCTACAGTGAGCCAAAGCGACTGGGTAACCTGCTAGCTTAAATCGCCTGGGTAACCTGCTAGGTTAAATAGCCTGGGTAACCTGCTACCTTAAATAGCCTGGGTAACCAGCTAGCTTAAATAGCCTGGGTAACCTGCTACCTTAAATAGCCTGGGTAACCTGCTAGCTTAAATAGACTGGGTAACCAGCTAGCTTAAATAGCCTGGGTAACCAGCTAGCTTAAATCGTCTGGGTAACCTGCTAGCTTAAATAGCCTGGGTAACCAGCTAGCTTAAATAGCCTGGGTAACATGCTAGCTTAAATAGACGGGGTAAACTGCTAGCTTAAATAGCCTGGGTAACCTGCTAGCTTAAATTGCCTGGGTAAGCAGCTAGCTTAAATAGCCTGGGTAACCAGCTAGATTAAATAGCCTGGGTAACCAGCTAGCTTAAATAGCCTGGGTAAACTGCTAGCTTAAGTAGGCTGGGTAACCAGCTAGCTTAAATAGCCTGGGTAACCTGCTAGCTTAAATAGCCTGGGTAAACTGCTAGCTTAAATAGCCTGGGTAACCTGCTATCTTAAATAGCCTGGGTAACCAGCTACCTTAAATAGACTGGGTAACCTGCTACCTTAAATAGCCTGGGTAACCAGCTAGCTTAAATCGCCTGGGTAACCTGCTACCTTAAATAGCCTGGGTAACCTGCTACCTTAAATAGCCTGGGTAACCAGCTAGCTTAAATAGCCTGGGTAACATGCTAGCTTAAATAGACTGGGTAAACTGCTAGCTTAAATAGCCTGGGTAACCTGCTAGCTTAAATTGCCTGGGTAAGCAGCTAGCTTAAATAGCCTGGGTAACCAGCTAGCTTAAATAGCCTGGGTAACCAGCTAGCTTAAGTAGGCTGGGTAACCAGCTAGCTTAAATAGCCTGGGTAACCTGCTAGCTTAAATAGACTGGGTAAACTGCTAGCTTAAATAGCCTGGGTAACCTGCTAGCTTAAATAGCCTGGGTAAACTGCTAGCTTAAATAGCCTGGGTAACCAGCTAGCTTAAATAGCCTGGGTAAGCAGCTAGCTTAAATAGACTGGGTAACCAGCTATCTTAAATAGACTGGGTAAACTGCTAGCTTAAATAGACTGGGTAACCTGCTAGCTTAAATTGCCTGGGTAAGCAGCTAGCTTAAATAGCCTGGGTAACCAGCTAGCTTAAATAGCCTGGGTAACCAGCTAGCTTAAGTAGGCTGGGCAACCAGCTAGCTTAAGTAGGCTGGGTAACCTGCTAGCTTAAATAGACTGGGTAAACTGCTAGCTTAAATAGCCTGGGTAACCTGCTAGCTTAAATAGCCTGGGTAAACTGCTAGCTTAAATAGCCTGGGTAAACTGCTAGCTTAAATAGCCTGGGTAACCAGCTAGCTTAAATAGCCTGGGTAAGCAGCTAGCTTAAATAGACTGGGTAACCAGCTAGCTTAAATAGCCTGGGTAACCAGCTATCTTAAATAGCCTGGGTAACCAGCTAGCTTAAATAGCCTGGGTAACCTGCTAGCTTAAATAGCCTGGGTAACCTGCTAGCTTAAATAGCCTGGGTAACCAGCTAGCTTAAATAGACTGGGTAACCTGCTAGCTTAAATAGCCTGGGTAAATTGCTAGCTTAAATAGACTGGGTAACCTGCTAGCTTAAATAGCCTGGGTAAACTGCTAGCTTAAATAGCCTGGGTAACCAGCTAGCTTAAATAGCCTGGGTAAGCAGCTAGCTTAAATAGACTGGGTAACCTGCTAGCTTAAATAGCCTGGGTAACCTGCTAGCTTAAATAGACTGGGTAACCTGCTAGCTTAAATAGCTAGAGCCGTAGGAAGGATAAACATTTATTCCCAGAGGTGAAAACCAACTAGCAAGCCAAGCAAGCAGCTAGTATAGTAAAGTCAGCAGAGCGAGCAGGGGATTTCAAATGAACTTCGAATGAAAGAAAGAAAAATGTTGCTGCTGCTAGCTACCGAGAAAGGACAGAAAGCCAACACCAGGCTAGCTATCTGCAGGAAAGAATATACTAAAACAACACTAGGCGTCGCAAAGATGATATACAATCATCTTATAAAACTGTTACAGTAGCTAGAATATTTATTGGGGGGCGACAGTGGCTCGGTAGGTAGAGCAGTCGTCTGGTTATCCGGAGGTTCCTGGTTCGATTACCGCTCCTCAAGGGCAGCGTGTCGAAGTGTCCTTGAGCAAGACACTTAACCCCTAACTGCTCCCGATGAGCAGGTTGGCACCTCACGTGGTCGCCTCCACCGTCGGTGAGTGAATGGGTAAAATGTGAAGAACAAATTGTAAAGCGCTTTAGATAAATGCAGCCATTTACCATTTAAAGGCTAATTGTATGGTAGCACTATCAGGCACGTCTTGAAGGGCTAGTGAAGAGAAAGGAGGACAGTATATTATACACCTCTGAGGAGGGCAGGGCTCCGAAGATGCTGTCTATTCATTTTGCCTAAAAGGCGTGTATAAGAGCTTCAATCAAATAGCATGCAGGGTCAAACGAAGGTGACTTAAAGAGAACCTCTCACTAGAGGGCTGCTTAGCGTCAGGCCGTGAAGACTAAGCCAGAAGTAGCCGGGTGCCTGTCAGGCGTGAGGAGGCTGGGGAGTATTCACGAGGGCCTTGTCCCAAAGTGTGAACCTATGCTGTTTACCTGCAGAAAGACCCGTTAAAGGCAGCCACTTAGCGGAAAAACACCAGTACGGGGGCGAAATCGCATTTACAGCTCCGAGAAGATACAGCGTGCGCTGCGTGCACGAGGGGTATCCGCAGCTCGGAGGAAAACAAGAGTCGCGGATAGGGAGATGAGAACGTGTAAAGGGGCGCTGGTAGTTTCTCGCATGCCAATGCGGCCACCCCGCGGAGGTGAAACGAAGCGTGCGGCGGATTTCATCAGGTTGGTGCCTCGTGAAGCAAACAAGGCCAGAAGATTCCCATCAATAAAACATGACGCATTCGCTAAAGACACAGTGTGACATAGACATGGACAGGGCCCACCACCACCCCCCCCCCCCCCCCCCCTCACACACGCCTGAGACACCGCAAACTGTTTGTCCCGCAATTGCTTTTCCCAGTCCAATCTTGATCGAGGGATGAATTATTCACGTTATGTACTTTAGGCAGATCCGCTGCTAAACAAAACAGCCATTATATCTGCCAGACTGCACTTCAGAAAGAAGCCGATTCCACGAGGAGAGGAGGCCGTCGGCAAGTCGCTCTCACCCGATAGAAATTGACCCATCTCAAACCACGCCCTCTTTTCCTGATCCTCCAATCGCAAACCGTCACTCTCCTCGAAGTGAGCAACAGTTGCGATTGGGTTATGAAAATCCCAAACCCTTTGATTGTGTAATCAAAGTTTGTCCGAGGAGAGAGACAGTCGTGATTGGAGGATCCGGGGGGGGGGGGGGGGGGTTGAGGGGCGGAGTTTGGGTCAGCGTGTTGCATCATTTCGGTGCAGCCGACATTATTAATTTCTGCCCGGGAGGAGTGGTGGGTAACCTGATAATAACCCAAGCGTAACCCGATAATAAAACGGCAGGGCCCGGCATAAGACGGGGACACATGCGAGCACAAAGAGTCCTTGTGCAAACTTGTTTATATTCCCAGAGCTGTAATTTGTAAAGCCTTATGAAGGTGGGGGCCGAAACACAATCCAGTGGCACTCCGAGAGCCCCCCGTGGGTCGCAAGAGGGTAATGGTCTCTAATGCTTTTATCTCACAGACACTGTGAGTAAACATCACTCTGTGTCTGCCCCGAGATTCAGCCATTTAATTACAGGCACATTTTCCCGTATCCTTCATCTTGACAAGAGTGGAGCCTGGTTCAAAGGCAGGGCGACGGGCTGGCGGACTTTAAGAATGTTAGCCGGCGCGGTCACCTTATCCATAATATCTCACACACCCCGACTATTCGGTTCCCCCCATACCTGTCCCACCGAAGGCTCTATATAACCGAGGACTGACTGCACTTACCATTGGATTTATTTTATGCTACGACTTCAGGCTAAAAAAGGAGAGGGTTTAAGTCGAGGCCATGTGCAAATGATAGCAGGTGTGCCCACGGAAACAAACAGTTTATTACATTCCTGTATGTGTGGGCGGAGGGGGCGGAGACGAGCACATGGCCTTCATGACTAATTTAGGGTCATTCTCCGACAGGGGGCCGCTCGCTTCCACGGGCCCCACGCCGAGCTGGACGACTGGAGTGCGCTGCAGCGTGACGCAAAATGTCAATCTACACACTCTGCTCACGCTCAGGTGCACAAACACGGCAGGAGCGAGCCCCGCGGTGCCCCGCGAGAGGCGCACAACACACCACACAAACAAACACACACACTCACAACAGACAACACCACACAAACAAATACACACAGTACACACACTCACAACACACCACACAAACAAATACACACACTCACAACACATACAAACAAATACACACACTCACAACACACCACACAAACAAATACACACACTCACAACACCACACAAACAAATACACACAGTACACACACTCACAACACACCACACAAACAAACACACACACTCACAACACCACACAAACAAATACACACAGTACACACACTCACAACACACCACACAAACAAATACACACACTCACAACACATACACAAACAAATACACACACTCACAACACCACACAAACAAATACACACAGTACACACACTCACAACACACCACACAAACAAATACACACACTCACAACACCACACAAACAAATACACACACTCACAACACCACACAAACAAATACACAGTACACACTCACAAAACACCAGCACACAAACAAATACACACAATACACACTCACAACACACCACACAAACAAATACACACAGTACACACACTCACAACACACCACACAAACAAATACACACAGTACACACACTCACAACACACCACAAACAAATACACACTCACAAAACACCACCACACAAACAAATACACACTCACAAAACACCACCACACAAACAAATACACACAATACACACATGCAATACACACTCACAAAAGATTTACACTAGAAAATAGTGACGATATACATCTAGATTTACACTACAAAATAGTGACGATATACATCTAGATTTACACTACAAAATAGTGACGATATACATCTAGATTTATACTAGAAAATAGTGACGATATACATCTAGATTTACACTACAAACCAGTACCGATATACATCTATATTTACACTACAAAACAGTACCGATATACATCTATATTTACACTACAAAACAGTACCGATATACATCTAGATTTACACTACAAAACAGTACCGATATACATCTAGATTTACACTAGAAAACAGTACCGATATACATCTAGATTTACACTAGAAAACAGTACCGATATACATCTAGATTTACACTAACCCCACTGGCTTCTCATGAGACAGTGTGAGAGTGAACTAAGAGAAACAATTGAACAGTGAATGTCTAAGTGAGAACGACATACAAGCTTCGGCGTAGTGTGTGCAATCTACACTATGAGCACAAGGCAATGCAGTGTGTGAGTCTCTTGGCCCACACTCTCATGTCTTATTCAGCAGCCCTCTTGTTTCCATACCAAGCTGGGCCAGAACCGTACAGGTTTGAAGGCCAGAGAGAAACAGCTAAAACATCGTGTTCTATAGGTCAAACAGCTACGGCTGCGCCTCGATTGTTAGGGGTTTAGTTTAAGCTTTTCTTTTTGTCCATTAGTCAATTTTTTTACATTTTAATTTCATACTGAGCAAGTCATTTCCTGCCAAAGATAAGCATATCCCCCAACTGGAAACTGAAAATATAATTATTTTTATTTTGTACCACACTCAATAAGCCTATTTAACAAGGAGGATAGAAATGTGGTTCAACTTCAACCTACACGGGATAGTATAATATATATATGCAGATAATATAAAAGGGCTGTGCAATACAATATAACTTTGGACTTATGGGACTGTGCCACATCATATGAATGATGTTGGTCGGGAGGGGTTGTCTCTCTGCTGTCTGTCTCTGCTGTAACATGGTTGTCTCTCTGATGTCTGTCTCTGCTGTAACATGGTTGTCTCTCTGATGTCTGTCTCTGCTGTAACATGGTTGTCTCTCTGCTGTCTGTCTCTGCTGTAACATGGTTGTCTCTCTGATGTCTGTCTCTGCTGTAACATGGTTGTCTCTCTGATGTCTGTCTCTGCTGTAACATGGTTGTCTCTCTGATGTCCGTCTCTGCTGTAACATGGTTGTTTCTCTGATGTCTGTCTCTGCTGTAACATGGTTGTCTCTCTGCTGTCTGTCTCTGCTGTAACATGGTTGTCTCTCTGATGTCCGTCTCTGCTGTAACATGGTTGTCTCTCTGCTGTCTGTCTCTGCTGTAACATGGTTGTCTCTCTGCTGTCTGTCTCTGCTGTAACATGGTTGTCTCTCTGATGTCGGTCTCTGCTGTAACATGGTTGTCTCTCTGGCGTCTTGTCTGTATGTCTGTCTCTGCTGTAACATGGTTGTCTCTCTGCTGTCTGTCTCTGCTGTAACATGGTTGTCTCTCTGATGTCTGTCTCTGCTGTAACATGGTTGTCTCTCTGATGTCGGTCTCTGCTGTAACATGGTTGTCTCTCTGGCGTCTTGTCTGTATGTCTGTCTCTGCTGTAACATGGTTGTCTCTCTGATGTTGGTCTCTGCTGTAACATGGTTGTTTCTCTGATGTCTGTCTCTGCTGTAACATGGTTGTCTCTCTGCTGTCCGTCTCTGCTGTAACATGGTTGTCTCTCTGATGTCTGTCTCTGCTGTAACATGGTTGTCTCTCTGATGTCTGTCTCTGCTGTAACATGGTTGTCTCTCTGATGTCTGTCTCTGCTGTAACATGGTTGTCTCTCTGATGTCTGTCTCTGCTGTAACATGGTTGTCTCTCTGATGTCTGTCTCTGCTGTAACATGGTTGTCTCTCTGATGTCTGTCTCTGCTGTAACATGGTTGTCTCTCTGATGTCTGTCTCTGCTGTAACATGGTTGTCTCTCTGATGTCTGTCTCTGCTGTAACATGGTTGTCTCTCTGATGTCTGTCTCTGCTGTAACATGGTTGTCTCTCTGATGTCTGTCTCTGCTGTAACATGGTTGTCTCTCTGATGTCTGTCTCTGCTGTAACATGGTTGTCTCTCTGATGTCTGTCTCTGCTGTAACATGGTTGTCTCTCTGATGTCTGTCTCTGCTGTAACATGGTTGTCTCTCTGATGTCGGTCTCTGCTGTAACATGGTTGTCTCTCTGATGTCTGTCTCTGCTGTAACATGGTTGTCTCTCTGATGTCTGTCTCTGCTGTAACATGGTTGTCTCTCTGATGTCTGTCTCTGCTGTAACATGGTTGTCTCTCTGATGTCTGTCTCTGCTGTAACATGGTTGTCTCTCTGATGTCTGTCTCTGCTGTAACATGGTTGTCTCTCTGATGTCGGTCTCTGCTGTAACATGGTTGTCTCTCTGATGTCTGTCTCTGCTGTAACATGGTTGTCTCTCTGATGTCTGTCTCTGCTGTAACATGGTTGTCTCTCTGATGTCGGTCTCTGCTGTAACATGGTTGTCTCTCTGATGTCCGTCTCTGCTGTAACATGGTTGTCTCTCTGATGTCCGTCTCTGCTGTAACATGGTTGTCCTATGTTCTTTTTTCTAATGCAGTATTGTGTGTTCCGACACAAAACAAATGTCTGTCAACAGACAATAAGATAACTATCTTATCTTATATCTCTGCCATCCAACATTCACCAATATGCGCTGGTCTAGATGTAAAGAGGTATTTTGGCAGAATAATGTAGCACAATGTGGAAAAGCCAACTTTACTGATTTGACAATTAACTACGTGGAGGACAGTCATATAAGCTGCTTGACTTGCACTTAGGAAAGTCAGAGTAAAACAAAACCGGCGAATCACAACTCATCGCCATTGAGTCTGATTGAGACAACACCGCGGCAGCACCCGGACACCACCGATAAACACCAAAGCAGACCGCCGGTCGTGGGGGGGGGGGGGTGGACAACACACCACTCAGTTTGCGGAACAGTCCGTGACCCGTCGTTCCATCATTCCCTTACAGGGCGAAGGCTGAGCAAGGCGACTGGAAATGAACAGTATTTACCACGCCGGGCGCGAAAAAGCACAACAAAACCATGAATAATTCATTGTCATTTCTGGGCATGGTATGTGCAATGCTCAGCTCCTGCCCCGCGACACGGTAGAGTGGGTTCGGATCTCTCGGCCCACCGGGACGGGTGGCGGGGAGACCGACGGGCACCGAGCTGTGCTCCTCTTTCCCTTTCTCTCACTCTTTTCACCCCCGCTGCCAGCCCTCCCTCTTCCAGCTCCTCTACATCCACCCCTCTTTATCTCCCTCACCCCGTCCCTGATGTCACTGAGTCTCTCTCTCTCTCTCTCTCTCTCTTTATCTCCCTCACCCCGTCCCTGATGTCACTGAGCCTCTCTCTCTCTCTCTCTCTCTCTTTATCTCCCTCACCCCGTCCCTGGTGTCACTGAGCCTCTCTCTCTCTCTCTCTCTCTCTTTATCTCCCTCACCCCGTCCCTGATGTCACTGAGCCTCTCTCTCTCTCTCTCACTCCCTCTCTCTCTCTCTCTCTCTCTCTTTATCTCCCTCACCCCGTCCCTGGTGTCACTGAGCCTCTCTCTCTCTCTCTTTATCTCCCTCACCCCGTCCCTGGTGTCACTGAGCCTCTCTCTCTCTCTCTCTCTTTATCTCCCTCACCCCGTCCCTGGTGTCACTGAGCCTCTCTCTCTCTCTCTCTCTCTCTTTATCTCCCTCACCCCGTCCCTGGTGTCACTGAGCCTCTCTCTCTCTCTCTCTCTCTCTCTCTTTATCTCCCTCACCCCGTCCCTGGTGTCACTGAGCCTCTCTCTCTCTCTCTCTCTCTCTCTCTTTATCTCCCTCACCCCGTCCCTGGTGTCACTGAGCCTCTCTCTCTCCCTCTCTCTCTTTATCTCCCTCACCCCGTCCCTGGTGTCACTGAGCCTCTCTCTCTCTCTCTCTCTCTTTATCTCCCTCACCCCGTCCCTGGTGTCACTGAGCCTCTCTCTCTCTCTCTCTCTCTCTTTATCTCCCTCACCCCGTCCCTGGTGTCACTGAGCCAGCGCAGCGACACGTCTCCTCCAGCGCCCGCTGAATAATGGAGGCCGCTCCGCGAGGCGACAGCATTAATGAAACATGCGGCGCCGCGGACTCGCGGTGGCGAGGGGAGACGTGTCGCGGCGCCGTGAATTATTCAGCCTCCCGAATATCACAGCGACCATCACGCCAAGGGCGGTGGCGAGCGGTGCCCCGCGCCACCTGCCACCTCCAGCCTGTCGGCCATCCCCTGCCGCTCCTCCATGCCGGACTCCCTCCGCTCCTCTGAGCCGCCCCCTGGTGGCGTAGAGGCAACACAATAGCCGGCTGGTAACCGCGGAAACGTGGCAGTCGAAAGAGAAGGTGCTCTTCGGGTTGACGGTAGGAACTTTAGATTAGATTCAAATGCATCGTCATCAACGGGCGGCTGGGTGGCGCAGCGGACATTGTGCTCGTCACCAACGCAAGAGACACCGGGTTCAAATCCGGCTGTCGACGTTGCCTCCGGCTTGGGCCGGCCCTCATACTAACTCAATTGGCAGAGTTAGCGGGTGGGAAGTCGAAGGGTGGTAATCTTGTCGTTGTGAACAGCGACTCCTACAGGTCGGTTGGGGCGCCTGCACAGCAAAGTCGGGAAAATGGCGGGGGCAGTGTGAGCCTCCTACACGTTACTCCTCGCCAAATGAGAGTCCGTCGTTGGCAGGTGAAAAGATGTGACAGGCTGCCTCCACATGTATCGGAGGGGACATGTGATGCAAGGCTTCTATCCTCCCTACAACCGGCCAGTGGGGGGCATATGTGAGCAACGATCAGGACAGGACAGGGAGACTTGGCACGAGAGGTAAATTGAGATGGGGAGAAAAATCACAGAAAAAAGTAGATAAAAAAAATGTATTGTCATCATGCAGCACAAGTACAGTACAACGGAAAGACGTTTGGCATCCAACCAGAGTGCAAATGTAACAGTAAAATGCAACAGTAATATACAATGTACAGGTGATTAAACTGGGTATAAAATATATAAATTAGTACTACTGCTAATCAGATGTATGTACATAGTTGAAGCATTAATATGTACAGTGATACAGGTATAAAGACACTATGGTAGTAAGTCATACTGCTAAGAGTTACTAGTTACACACACTAGTTTAGGTGACTAGTACACACACTAGTTTACGTGACTAGTACACAGACTAGTTTAGGTGACTAGTACACACACTAGTTTACATGACTAGTACACAGACTAGTTTACGTGACTAGTACACACACTCGTTTACATGACTAGTACACACTTGTTTACATGACTAGTACACACTTGTTTACATGACTAGTACACAGACTAGTTTACGTGACTAGTACACAGACTAGTTTACGTGACAAGCACACACACTAGTGTACGTGACTAGTACACAGACTAGTTTACACACTCGTTTACATGACTAGTACACAGACTAGTTTACACACTAGTTTACGTGAAAGGATGTGCAAAACCAAGGCACTCGACTTTTAATGAAAAAAAGATGAAGTGTCTTAATTTCATTGGTTCCATAACGTAGGAACATATGGAATGACTTCTCTCTTCAGAGTACCGTCAATAATCTGAGCCCACCTGGTCCCCGCTCTGTGTCACCGAGGACGAGAGAGTCGGGCCAAACGGGTCGAAAAAGGTCAAGAGACGGCGCTCATACCAACTTGATATCTGCGTATCCTGGGCATTAAAAAAAAGTCCATAACCACTGTAATCAGAGCTTATACTTCCCAAGAAAAATCAAGGGGTCACGTTTGATGTCTTAAAAAAAGAGTGGGTCTTTTGGAAAAAGTGAGTCCGCCAGCCGCCTCCCACAGAGTGAGTGAGACACGCCACAGCGGCAGTAACCCTGGAGTTTCCACTATAAAGAGTCCTTATAAAACATCATCTCAGCCGTAACAATCAGGACTGATACGCTACACTGAGATAGCGGATGCACCCAATACGTACGCACACACACACACACACACACACACACACACACACACACACACACACACACACACACACACACACACACACACACACACACACACACACACACACACACACACACACACACACACACACACACACACACACACACACACACACACACACACACACACACACACACACACACACACACACACACACACACACACACACACAGTTTGACAGCACATCTATCACTGGGTGTTTGACCTCTCAGATACCTTCAGATGTGTGCGCATGTGTGTATGTGTGTGTATAATATGTGTGTGGGAGTGTGTGTATATGTATGTATGTATGTGTGAGTATGTATGTGTGTGCGTGTGTGTGTGTGTACGTGTATAAGTGTGTGCGTGTGTGTGTGTACGTGTATAAGTGTGTGTGTATATGTGTGCACACGCTGCAGTCCACTTTGACTTTGATAGGACACACAGTCAGCCCCCCCCCCCCCCCCCCCCCTCCAGGCGCCAGGCCCGGGTGCGTCTTCACACAGACAGCGAGGCGACTTTCACCCCTAATGGCCTTTATCTTAATCTCCTTTAAAAGCATCTTGCATTTCCCTCCCCCCCCCCCCAGATCTTTTCACCTCTGCAGAGCCCTGCGTTTCTGTTTCTTAATAAACCATCAGTCCCCTCCCGCGGCGCGCTGGTCCCTTCCGCCTGTGGCCGGGACCAGACGGGACCGGCCGGGACCAGACGGCTGCTGTGGTTTTAATGGGTATTAACTGGGGGACTGTTGAGGCTGAAGTGCTACAAAACCACAGCACCAGTGGTGGGGCTCTCTGGGGAGACACACACACAAACTGTTTGTGGGCACACTTTACATGTGTGTGTGTGCGTGTGCGTGCGTGCGTGTGCATTTGTCGAATGAAACCCAGTTGTGTGCATTGCCCAATATCCAGCCAGAAGGGTCTTAGTATAAGTCCTTGAAGCCACAGTGCAGACACAGCACTTTGTGTGTGTGTGTGTGTGTGTGCGTGTGTGTGTGTGTGTGTGTGTGTGTGTGTGTGTGTGTGTGTGTGTGTGTGTGTGTGTGTGTGTGTGTGTGTGTGTGTGTATAAAACCGTCAGAGAGAGCCTTGAGGGACTCCTCTCATGACCCTGCCTCCTTTCACTGCTCTCACTGGCAGGACCAGCAGGGTATGAGGGGCAGATAGGCATCGCCCAGACACACTGAAGAGGGATCTCTCTCTCTCTCCCTCTTTCCTTCTCTCTTTCTCTCCTTCCTTCTCTCTCCCCCCCCCCATCCCTCCCTCTCTCATACACACACACAAGGGGCAGACGGGACTCCGTGGCACCAGTGAGGCCTCTACAGGCTCCAATTAATACCCCAGCCCCTCATATCGCCTCATCTCCTCATCTTTAAGAGCTGACTGCAGATTAAATATTAATGCATCAGAAGAGAGAGAGAGAAAGAGAGAAAGAGAGAGAGAGAGAGAGAGAGAGAGAGAGAGAGAGAGAGAGAGGGAGAGAGGGAGAGAGAGAGAGGGCTCCAACACTGCCATCAATAATAAAGAAAAGCCCCCCCCCCTCCGCAGGGTTACTGTGTGGTGGCTGGCGTCGCAGGCCGACACGGAGGAGGAGGAGGAGGAAGCTGCGTCCCGAACAGGAGAGTTTTAGCTTTCCTTGTAAATCGGGACGCCGGGACCATTAGGCCGTTTGATGGCGCAACCGGATATCGGAGCAACAGCGTCCCGCGTGAAAATAAGACTAAAACGTCCGTCGCATTTCGGGAACGCAGGGGTTTGAAAAACACACAAATAATATGAGCGGCCGGTGTAGAAAAAGCAAAAAACACACAAGAGGACGACTCGTTATCGGCGTCAATCACGTTAACGGGAACTGATGACTCATGTTTACCCCCTTGACCGGTTAGGAACTCTGCTCACTCACCGATGTGTCACTTCTAACGCGGGCTCTTTAATTAGGCAAGATAAGGAGTATGTTTTCATCCAAGCGTGTCTATATCATTAAAGCCACACACACACACACACACACACGCAGGATAGAATGTAAAATGTGTAACATGTGACACACACACACACACACACACACACACACACACACACACACACACACACAATGCCATGTGAGAGCCAGCTGTCCTCCAGTAAGCCGACGTGACAACCGAGCTAGAGTGGAATTTAATTATTCATTAGTAAAAATGCATAACAAACAAAGGGGGACAAAGTGTCTATCAGTGGGGCCCTTAGACGCGTCCTCATTAAGTGAAAGAGGAGACCGCTCCGAGAGGACAGTGTCAAGGCGGCCCTGTATAGCAATAATGATCCGCTGGAACAGAACCCACAACATCTCGCCGGGATGAAAGTCTTCCTCTCGCGGCCGGGGCCCGGTCGGCACGGGCGCGGACGCACCAGCTGTCACTGATTCCAACCGCACAGGTTGTACCTACAAATGTTTCCATCACACACACACACACACACACACATATACACACATACACACAGCGCAAGCCTGACAGCAAGCTGTGGTCTCATACCCCTCCTAGTGACGGGATGTGGTACGTTAACATTCCAACAACCGCAGAGACGAGCCCTGCCTCACTGTGGGGCTCAGCCGCCTTCAATGTATATTCATACATAAGTGATGTATGAATATCATACTACCGGTATAGTCTAACCCATATAACTCTGTATGATAACATGTAAAATAGTGCTGAATATAAATATATACTTGTATATTTATATTTAATCTACCTGCATAAATTATAATCCTTCTATATACCTACTGATACACCTGCATATAATCCATATAACTCTGTATGATCGCATGTACAATAGTGCTTGTATATACCGCATATATACATTCATATATATATATAATATATACATATATACATATCCGTTTGAATATAAGTGCATATAATCATTTTATATACCTGATACACCTGCATATAACCCATATAATTCTGTATGATAGCATGTACAATAGTGCTGTATATACCGTATATATACATTCATATATTTATATTTATAAATATATATATCCATCTGTTTGAATATAACTGCATATAATCCTTCTATAGTATATACCAACTTATACACCTGCATATAACCCATATAACTCTGTATGATAGCATGTATAATAGTGCTGTATATACCATATATATACATTTATATATTTACTGCATCTATATATCCATATCCATCTGAATATACCTGCATTATAATCCTTCTATATACCTACGTATACACTTGCATATAACTCTATGATAGCATGCACAATAATGCTGTATCTACTATATATATATTTATTCTTACTGTGTGTATATATATATATATACACACACATCTGTCTGTATATACCTGCATATAATCCTTTTTACATATCTGCAGATACTATATATAGTTGTACATAACCCTTACCTACTTACACTACAATTACTCAGTAGTAATAATTTATGCATTATAAACCCAGTTTAATCACCTGTACATTGTATATTACTGTTGCACTTTACTGTTACATCTGCACATTTGGTTGGATGCCAAACTTCTTTTCAGTATACTGTACTTGTGCTGCATAATGACTAGGGTTGGGCACCAAAAACTGGTTCTAAATCTAATAGGAACCGGTTCCTAACCTCCGGTTCTGGAACCGGAAGTAACATAATTATTTGCATTTCGATTCTTCGAAATTCGATTTTTTACTTTGTTAATTAATACCCTAGTTAAAGTACAGCAACCAAATTAAATTGTATCAAGTCAACTGAAAATGTGAATAGTATGAATTTTTTTTTAAATAAAAAATTCTCCTGCGAAATAAGCTGTGACCTGTTTTGACCTGCACCTCAAAGAATCGGAATCGAGAATGGTTTAGAACAGGAATCGATATGGAGAATCGGAACCGGAAACGTTCAAATCCAAACGATGCCCAACCCTAATAATGACAACACATTTTAATCTAATCGGACAATAACCCTATGATTTTAATATGTTATGCGGTGAATGACACAGTGAAGAACATCACTGGCCTAGTGGGCAGGAGAGCAGAGCTGCTGGCTAAAGGGAATCACAAGGTCAACCCTTGGTTCTCTGGCTCCTGTTTCTGGGACAGTTGTTCATGTTTGGACAGTTTTAGACCTTAGGAATGATGTATAAATTCTTAAATTGAGTGGGATTTCCATTTTACCTTTATTTTAACTGCTTCTGCGCCAAGAACGAGTAAACTCGTTATTGCCCGCCAATCGAATTGCGCCAATAACAAGTAAACTCGTTTTTTAGGATCGTTATTTCCTTTATTCGCTATTGCCATTCATAATTCATCCAGCAAGGCTCTGGGAGACTCTGGACTCTTGTCTGATATTGCAACGGCTCAATACCGCCGCTTGGTGGATTTTGGGCGATGTTGCACTGGTGCATTCTGTTCATCTGTGAATATGTTCCGGGTAGAGATCTCTTGTTATGTGGATCCAGACAAACACTCTAGTGCATTGGATCGCTTTCGAGACGCAAGAATCCATATGCTTTCGGTGTTTATTGTGTCGTACAAACGGAAAACGGATCTAGCAGATGGAAATCAAATAATTGGAATATTTCTTCTCCAGACTCATCGGCCACAGGTAAGAGGAATCTAACGTTAATTCCAGCTCGATTGTCCATTTATTTCATTGCAATACATCTGATCAACGTATGATGTCGTACTAAAGAAAGCCGTTACTGACAATCAAGGAATCATAAACGACCCCCCCCCCCTTTCCTTCACGCATGATGGAGCATAATGTATACCGATCATATGCATTTGAATTTTTTTATGTAGCATGTATAGGGACGAAACGCCAATCGATTATGTATAATATGCATCGGGGCCTATAACTCGCGTTCTAGGAATTACTGCAGACCACTAAAAACGTACTTCTATTCACGATGGTATTAAACGACAATGTATGAATGGAAAAATATAACGTTCCCACATCCGGAACGATAGATACCCGATGTTGAATGGGCCATAGTAATGTCGATATAGCTATAATATTTAAAAAGTTATAGCCCTGCAAAGAAGGTGAGCGACTCCATAGGCTTACAGCGCTGGCAGTAGAGCTATAAGATGCTCAAACTGCGTGGCAGAGATTGTGTTAAGGGGAATTACAATTGTATTGCCTATATTTATTTATTTCATCCCTGCCCATACCTGTACCCCCCCTCCCCCTCGCTGCTATGACACCCAAATTTCACCAAGGGGATCAATAAAGGAATATCTTATCTCATCTTAATGACATATTCATTGTCAGGAGTACCCTGTGAACATGGATAACAATAATAATAATAATAATAATAATAATAATAATAATAATAATAATAATAATAATAATAATAATAATAATAATAGCAGCAATAATAAAAAATCTATTTTAAAAAGTGACCTTTTAAATCTCTTCTAGAACATTTGGAATAACCCCTTTTCCCCTTTCAACTACTTTATTATTATTTTATACATGTCTTTTTTATTCATGTCTATTTACATTATTATATGATCATTTATATATATTTATATTATCTGTACGTTTTTATATGTATATATTATATTGTTACCTATTTTTGTGCTCACCAAATAAAGTGTATCATTATTATTATTGATTGTACACAACAACATACATAATTCATATGCCTCTACGCCCCTCACTTAAGGCTGATTGCTCCAGGCAGGAGGTCATGGCACTACCTTGTAGGAGGGCAGGAAGGAGAGCACTACCTTGTAGGAGGGCAGGAAGGAGAGCACTACCTTGTAGGAGGGCAGGAAGGAGAGCACTACCTTGTAGGAGGGCAGGAGGTCATGGCACTACCTTGTAGGAGGGCAGGAGGTCATGGCTCTACCTTGTAGGAGGGCAGGAAGGAGAGCACTACCTTGTAGGAGGGCAGGAAGGAGAGCACTACCTTGTAGGAGGGCAGGAGGTCATGGCACTACCTTGTAGGAGGGCAGGAGGTCATGGCCCTACCTTGTAGGAGGGCAGGAAGGAGAGCACTACCTTGTAGGAGGGCAGGAAGGAGAGCACTACCTTGTAGGAGGGCAGGAAGGAGAGCACTACCTTGTAGGAGGGCAGGAGGTCATGGCACTACCTTGTAGGAGGGCAGGAGGTCATGGCACTACCTTGTAGGAGGGCAGGAGGTCATGGCCCTACCTTGTAGGAGGGCAGGAGGTCATGGCACTACCTTGTAGGAGGGCAGGAGGTCATGGCCCTACCTTGTAGGAGGGCAGGAAGCAGAGCACGCCCTTGGCCACGGCCTGGCAGATCCTCAGCATCAGGGCGCCCACCTCGTCCTGGAAAGTGTAGGTCTCCGTGTGCTGGAAGGTGGCGAGCAGCTTCCTGCCCTGAGGGCCTGCGCCTATCGTGCCCACCCACACCTGGGGGAACAAGTTCAGGTTTAACCCTAACACACACCTGGGGGAACAAGTTCAGGTTTAACCCTAACACACACCTGGGGGAACAAGTTCAGGTTTAACCCTAACCCACACCTGGGGGAACAAGTTCAGGTTTAACCCTAACACACACCTGGGGGAACAAGTTCAGGTTTAACCCTAACACACACCTGGGGGAACAAGTTCAGGTTTAACCCTAACCCACACCTGGGGGAACAAGTTCAGGTTTAACCCTAACCCACACCTGGGGGAACAAGTTCAGGTTTAACCCTAACCCACACCTGGGGGAACAAGTTCAGGTTTAACCCTAACACACACCTGGGGGGAACAAGTTCAGGTTTAACCCTAACCCACACCTGGGGGAACAAGTTCAGGTTTAACCCTAACACACACCTGGGGGAACAAGTTCAGGTTTAACTCTAACCCACACCTGGGGGAACAAGTTCAGGTTTAACCCTAACCCACACCTGGGGGAACAAGTTCAGGTTTAACCCTAACACACACCTGGGGGAACAAGTTCAGGTTTAACCCTAACACACACCTGGGGGAACAAGTTCAGGTTTAACCCTAACACACACCTGGGGGAACAAGTTCAGGTTTAACCCTAACACACACCTGGGGGAACAAGTTCAGGGTTAACCCTAACACACACCTGGGGGAACAAGTTCAGGTTTACCCCTAACACACACCTGGGGGAATAAGTTCAGGTTTAACCCTAACACACACCTGGGGGGAACAAGTTCAGGTTAGGGCTGGGCGATATGGCCAAAAACGTTATCGCGATAAAATAAAATAATTTTCATATCACTCGATATCGATAATTATCATCGATATACATGAAATAATAATTTCTGTCAAGTTTAATTAACTTCTTATGCCCAGCATCGGCGGGCTATTAATAGATAGACTCACTTTTTTTGCTGCGGTAGAACGAAGACGTCACTACGAGACGAGTTGGAGAGCCGTCGCGTGTCGAGCCAACCCTTTGAGAAGCTTTGTGGTCCCGGCTTGAATTCTCCATGAATGTGTCCATATAAATCCATTTTGTTAGATCCAACTGTACTGTCTGAATGAATGTTTCTTGTGATTATGGGTGATTTCCGACCGCCAAAACAACTGAATGTCTCGTCTCGAGTTGATGTCGTCATCAGTCCGCGCACCTTCTTCTAACGCAGTAACCCCCCCCCCGGGCCCAGTGCATAGATTATTATATTACACCAGGGGGCAACCTACCGCCACTGGATCATATGCATTATAAGAATGGAACTGTGTAGATTTCATTCACGGACGGTTCTTGCTGCATCCAAATTTAGTTGGCTATAAGGCCATTTATAGGCCTATGGTATTCTATATTCTATAATAATATTTCAAATAGCATGTGTCCGGATGGCAGAATTCAGTACTGCATCAGTTCCAGGCGCAGCACGAACTTCAATGGTTCTTGTTCGTGGCTGTCGGCTAACGCCACCACTCCTTTCCGACTGAATGCGTTTGCATTCAGTGTACTCTAATGAGTGATAAACTTTTAGGTGATAGAACATGTTTGTTGTGTTCCCCGTTTTTGTTAGCACCGGTCGTCGACACAGTTTGCAGCGAACGCTATTTTTGTCCGACTTTAAAAAGCCAAAATGTGTCCATACTGCCGACGTCGAAACACCTTTCTTATTAACAATTTCCTCTACATTTGAGGCGCTAAGGCTTGCGGTGGCCGTAGGCGTAGGGTTGTCATCTCCTTCGCTGTCGCCATCTCCTTCACTGGAATTTTCATGCATTTTCCTAACTAAAGTTGCTAAACTAATCTCCTCGGAAATCGAAACCAAAAGAGTAGCACATCTGGAGCTGTGGTGCGTAAGCGCGTCATCACGTAACGTAGCTCTATTCCTGATTGGTTGTTAGTGCGTGTGCTGATATCCAAGCTTGGAAAATCGATATATCGAAACTTTGCGACCACGTTTCATGTTTATTTCGAGGAAATAATTTATCGCGATAATTATCGTTATCGTTTTATCGCCCAGCCCTAGTTCAGGTACAGGTACATTACAACCCTAACCCACACCTGGGGGGAATTGATTGATTGAAAACTTTATTAACAGATTGCAGAATGGGTAAAATACAGTACAGCTCAATACACACAATTGTTAAGGGGATGCAGACCAGAGAAAGACTTTCGTCTTGTTTACATCAGGGTCCCCCATTTTCAATTCATCAGGATAAAAGTTCAGGTTCTCTTTTATTTGTCACATATAAGGTACATGTACATTACAGTGAAATGCTTGGTTCTGTATGAGCCTCCTGAGATTGTGCTTCATACAGTATAAAAAAAAGTTTAAAGAATAAAGACCAAACGCTATAGAAAATATACAATATACAAACTAAAGTACAAAATGCAAACAAAATGCTAAAATGAGGTGGAGATATAGTGCAAATATTTTAGTAATAAATAGATACGTGTCGTGTTAAAAAGTGTTTAAAGTGTCTAAAGTGAGTGTGTGCATGTGGAAGTAGATGGATGGGTTAGTTTTGCATAGAGGCATTGAGCGTCCTGGCGGCCTGGGATAGACACTCTGTACTGGATATGAGACACAACGCAATGCCTTTATTGACAAATATTTTATAGACTATTTTCCTAGTGTTAGGGAATCACACAGCCACAGAACCAGATCTAGCTCAGCAAATCTGCGTCCTCCAAGGTGTGGAACAAAGATGGGACGGTGATCATTCGCTCACACAGGAGCACAGGAGGGACATGAGTTGGCTTTGACCACCAAACAGGGCTTGAACCTGTGTAGTTTCAAGGTGAACGTTAGGAAACGGCTCCTGGAAAAGGTCCCAGAGTAACTCAGGAGGCGTCCTGCTTTAGTGCATAAGATCTGGACATTTTACTTTTTAATTCTATACACATTTTATTAATAATGTTGTATTTTACTTTTTAATTCTATACACATTTTATTAATAATGTTGTATTTTACTTTTTAATTCTATACACATTTTATTAATAATGTTGTATTTTACTTTTTAATTCTATACACATTTTATTAATAATGATGTATTTTACTTTTGAATTCTATACACATTTTATTAATAATGATGTATTTTACTTTTAAATAAATGTTTTGCAATATACTGTAGGCTGATAAAAATGTGTAATAAATGTTTATGTAAATAATATGTGCTGCTGAGACCAAGGACCACAATGGAAATATGTTTGACTTTTATGTGCTATCCTTGATCATTTTAAGACGCACGACTTGTACTGTAATTTAATAATTGTCAAATAAACTAAAGTAATTTCTTTTACATGTAGCAGGAATTTGTAGCTCTGCATTTAACCCACGATTTTAACTATTTAGAAGCAGTGGTGCAGCCAGGCGCCCCGGGGAGCAGTTGGGAGGTTAAGTGCCTTGCTCAAGGGCACTTCGGCGGCGGGTATTGGGGGAGGGGAGGGCCTTATTCTTTCACAAGCCATTAGGCCACCGCTGCCCATGTGGGAGACGCTTAGGAGCTTAGCATGTGACCATGAGGCGGAAGGGGTGCGTGAACAAGGAGAGCTTTGATTGATCAACCTTCAGAAGGGCGTAGCGGACCTGACCCCTGGAGGGCTGTTCAGCCAGTAGGCCTTATTAAATTAATACATTTAGAGCAGTGTTTCTCAACTGGTGGGTCGCGACCCAAAAGTGTGTCGCGGGGCCATTTTGAGTGTGTAGGGGAAAAAAAACCTATCTTTGTGAAAGTGGCTTCTCAGCTCTGGTCCAGCTGAAGACCGAGCAGAGGAACAGATTGGACATTGAGCATGACCTCAGAGTTGCTTTGTCTACCATCACCCCAGACTTTGAGACTCTTGTCAGGAGCAAACAACATCCCCAGTTATCCCATTAGTTCCCTGGGATGTTAAGCTAAGAAGTCTGCTAAGAAGGATATATTATTTATTATTATTATTATTATTATTTTATTTCATTGTGTTTTTAGCCCTTAGTTGCACTTTTGTTGCAACCCCAGTTATCCCATTAGTTCCCCCAAACTTACTGTAGGTCTGTTATGTTAAGCTAAGAAGTCTTCTAAGAAGCATATATTATTTATTATTATTTTATTTCATTGGGTTTCTAGCAATAGTTGCACTTTTGTTGCACTTTTTTGTGTTTATTTCATGTTTTGAAAGATTGCATATTACTGCAATTTTCTTTTTTTACATAAATCATAGTGGTTCAAAATGTTGGGTCGCGACTTTAATGACTAAGGAAAATGTTGGGTCCCGAGGCTAGACCAGTTGAGAACCACTGATGTAGAGCACTCTGGGCGTTTTGAACGGAGAAATTCACAACATAAAAGATGCAACAACGAAACTACTTGCTACAAAACAAAGAGGAAATAATTATATGTGATGTTATATTTTATGTTGATGTTAAAATGATAATTTACTAATCATTGAGGTGATATGAGAGATTTAAAGATGTTTAAATTTATAACAATCTCTGCAGTGAGTAGTTGCCATGGTAATGTATTTTTGGGGGGGAATGTGTTAGGCCTTCAGTCATTCATTGTATCTTCAAAGTTTTGATTTACTTTATGCCTTGTTTTTTTTCTTATTATTTTTATTGTCTTACTAATTTCATTCTGTATTTGTATTCTGTTATATTATTTTCATGCAAGGATCCCAGAGATTTGACAGCTAATGGGGATCCTAATAAAAACTCAAAGAAAATGTAATTGTAGGGCGGCTGGGTGGCGCAGTGGACATTGCGCTCGTCACCAACGCAAGAGACACCGGGTTCGAATCCGGCTGTCGGCGTTGCCTCCGGCTTGGGCCAGACGTCATACTAACTCAATTGGCAGAGTTAGAGGGTGGAAGTCGATGGGTGGTAAATGGTAATCTGGACGTTGTAAACAGCTACTCCTACAGGTCGGTTGGGGACGCCTGCACAGCAGAGACAGGAAATGGCGGGGGTAGTGTGAGCCTCCCACACGTTACACCTCGCCAATGAGAGTCCGTGCTGGCAGGTGAAAAGATGCGACAGGCTGCCTCCTCGTGTATCGGAGGGGACACGTGATGCAAGGCTTCTATCCTCCCTACAACCGGCCAGTGGGGGGCATATGCGAGCAACGTTCAAGACGGGAGGGGAGAATTGGCACAGCAGGTAATTGGGATGGGAGAAAAATAGAAAAAGAGGAGAAAAAGTGGATACAAAAAAAATTATTGAATTGTTATCAACATGGCTCAGGAGGTAGAGCAGTCGTCTGATAATCCGGAGGTTCTCGGTTCGATTCCTGCTCCTCCCGGGCAGCGTGTCGAAGTGTCCTTGAGCAAGACACTTCACCCCTAACTGATCCCAATGAGCAGGTCGGCACCTTGCATGCCGTCGGTGTGTGAATGGGTCAAATGTGAGGAGTGAGCAGATTTCTCTTGAGACACTTTGGTCAAACTAACATCACACCCTGATCTCAGATCTGTGTGTGGTCACGCTAATCTAGGGTCAGCCCCTGATCTCAGATCTGTGTGTGTGGTCACGCTGGTCTAACATCACACCCTGAGCTCAGATCTGTGTGTGTGGTCACGCTGGTCTAGGGTCAGCCCCTGATCTCAGATCCGTGTGTGTGGTCACGCTGGTCTAGGGTCAGCCCCTGATCTCAGATCCGTGTGTGTAGTCACGCTGGTCTAGGGTCAGTCCCTGATCTCAGATCTGTGTGGTCACGCTGGTCTAACATCCCACCCTGATCTCAGATCCGTGTGTGTAGTCACGCTGGTCTAGGGTCAGTCCCTGATCTCAGATCTGTGTGGTCACGCTGGTCTAACATCCCACCCTGATCTCAGATCCGTGTGTGTGGTCACGCTGGTCTAGGGTCAGCCTGCGTCAGCTCTCTGAAGGTGAGGGAGGTAGGGGAGCCGCAGCTCCTACTGACCTGGGACTTGTCGATGACGTGACTGGCCTCCAGCTGGATGGAGAACTTGACCCCCAGCTCTGAGGAGAAGGAGCCCATGGGGGACAGGGTCCCGGAGGTCAACACGATGCTGTGCACACACTTGCTGAGGTCGGAGAAGGCCTGAAGGAACACACACAAACACACACACACACACACACACTTGCTGAGGTCGGAGAAGGCCTGAAGGAACACACACACACTTGCTGAGGTCGGAGAAGGCCTGAAGGAACACACACACACACACACTTGCTGAGGTCGGAGAAGGCCTGAAGGAACACACACACACACACACTTGCTGAGGTCGGAGAAGGCCTGAAGGAACACACACACACACACACACACACACTTGCTGAGGTCGGAGAAGGCCTGAAGGAACACACACAAACACACACACACACACTTGCTGAGCTCGGAGAAGGCCTGAAGGAACACACACAAACACACACTTGCTGAGGTCGGAGAAGGCCTGAAGGAACACACACAAACACACACTTGCTGAGGTCGGAGAAGGCCTGAAGGAACACAGACACTCTTTATTTCAACTCAAACATTCATTGAGGGCACGACCCTCATTTCCAATGACGTCCAAATGACCTCTGTTGCAGAGTTTAAAACCTTGACCTCCAACCTTTGTCAATCAAGATGTACGTGTTTTAATCGATTGTTAGCCTTACTTGTTATGATTTTATATGCCGTGTGATTTAATATGCCTTTTTTTGCTTAACTCTGTATGTACACTCAACGTGTGTGAATGAGGGAAACCTTAGTTTCCTTTCGGGTTTAAATAAAAGGTTTGAAATGAAATGCATACATAATAATAAATACAATAAGAAAATACAATATACAATAAGTGTAATCATGATAAAAACGTGCACAATCAATTACAGATTGTGGTGGAATGGTTGGTGATTAAGGATTTAAACTGACCAAAGGAGCCCAAAGTACTGAGCCTTAAGAGTTTCCACGTGTCAGGAGCATAGAAGCTTAAAATCTGATTTCCCAAGGTCAATACAAACACGCAAAGTCTCACATAAGTGATGCGTCACTGCTAAATCATCTCACATTAGAAAGACTATACATAGTGTCTAGATGTTGACAACGTTTCCTAGACAACAATGTGAAAATTCTGTATCCACAGGACAATGCCAGAACAAGGATTCTATTTAAGTGAATGTTTAGAACGTTGTTTACATCCGTATCGTCGACCAAACCCTCGTGATACTAAAGAAAACCTGCGTCTAGGCTGCTGTACTGGAAATGACATCCAACCGTACAAGTTGGAATCCCAGAACATTATGCTCTTGCACGTCCCCGCGTTTCCCGTTTCCTTTCATCGTCGCAAACACTAACGCTGCACTCCGGGAGCGCGCCGATTTGCCAATTCTCAATTAGAGAATAGGGCTGAAAAACATCTGGCCCCCATGTGGGAGAGCGTCTGCCAGGCCTAAAGCTCTCACTAGGGCTGAGCCCAAACGTTCGAACATTCGGACCTTCGTTCGTTACGTTCGTTTTTCTTCACAGTTGCAGATAAAGATTAGGCTACACTAATATTATAGTATTAAAAACGGATTAGTTATATTTATTAAAGAAAGTTGATTTAATAAAATAAAATACTAATTTAATCAGATTAATCACTTTATTCAAATTGAGGATTTAGTTTGAGGATATTTATATAAATTATTATTATTTAATTTTTTTTTTTTATATTTTTTGTATTATTGCAAAACAAAAATTATTAAAAGTCAGTACTCAACACATAATGCATAATGAAACTTTCAGTCAAGGTGGTTAAAATTACATGCAAGTACAGAAACAAGATAAAACAAAAATAGTCTATAATAACATTTTAACCGTATACAGTGTATATCCAGCGAAATTACAATTATATAAATGTTAGTATAGAATATACCCCTAATACCTATTTTCTAAAACCCTACACACATATGCTCCAGCTCGAACCCCCCCCTCCCGGACCCCCCCTTGGATAGTACCTCCATTATCCCTCACTCCTAACCAGACACTACCATTATAAGCTAGCTTTTATTCTCTCCACCACTTCTACCCACATTGACATTTTGGATTCATTGAGACCCAGAATTCTTGCTGTAGATATTTCTTGATATATCACATCGAGATATGTAAGAAACCAAACTTTCCGGCACATTTTTTCCGGTTGAAACCAGCGTGATGCGATCAGCTTTTTAGCTACTGTGATACCCGATAAAACCAATCTCTTTAGCTGTGGATTCACTGCAAACTCAAAAACATCATTCAATAGTAATACCGAGGGGTGTACAGGTATATTCCAAGATACGAGTTTTGATAATTGTTGGGACACATCTTTCCAGAATGCCTTAACTGGTGGGCAGTCCCAATACATGTGCATAAATGTTCCTTCGTCTCCATTTGTACATTGGGAGCATTATTATTATTTTATTTTAAAGACTTTATTTAGACATTTTCTGTAATTAAAAACGAAAGGTTCGAACGTCCGTTCGAAAAACCCTGACGAAGTTCGAATCCCAAAAGCAGCTCTCACCACGGCAGGGTTGAGGCACCAGAAGCTGAGGGTGTAGACCAGAGTCTTGACGCGGGCGCTCTGGCGGCGCCTGTGGCGCGGGCGGGCGAAGAAGCCCTGGGCGTCGGGGACGTCCGGCTGCAGCTGGTTGGTCCACTGGTAGCTCTGCTGCAGGGCCACGCGGTAGTCCTCCGCAAACCTGCAGGAGAGAAGAGAAGAGGGGAGGAGAGGAGAGGAGAGGAGAGGGGAGGAGAAGAGAAGAGAAGAGACGAGACGAGACGAGACGAGACGAGACGAGACGAGACGAGACGAGACGAGACGAGAAGAGAAGAGAAGAGAAGAGAAGAGAAGAGAAGAGAAGAGAAGAGAAGAGAAGAGAAGAGAAGAGAAGTACTTTATTGATCCCGAGCTAAATTCAGCACTACAGATTGCTCACAATAAACATTTTGGTAGTCAACATTTTTAAATATGAGTACGAATAAAAATACAATCAAGGATATACATTGTAAAATATGTATATACATTCTAAAATATACAGTAAATGTACAGTAGACATACCGGTATACCGGTACATTTTATTTTTGTATTTTATTAAAGATAGAGTACAAAGTTTTAATTCTTAAGTCATAAAAAGCATATTGTTCGTTGTAAGACTTGTATAGGTATAGGGTCAATTACCCATGTTTTTGGGGAATGCAGAAAACTAAAACGTTTTTGGAAAGAGGTTCATGAGTTGACTACTAAAGTCTTGGAAATTGCGTTGGACATTACACCTGTACGGTATCTCTTTGGTACAGAATTAGACATTAGATCCCGTAGCTGTGAAGAGAATTGGGATAATATCATATATAGCTAAAAGAAATGTATCCTGCTCGACTGGACCAAAGACCTCCAACACTCATCTTTAAAAAGATTCTCCAGGACACTTCGCAACTGGAACAGCGTACATATGCTTTAAAGAACAAGGAGGATGTCTTTCTTAGAACTTGGGAACCCTTCATGGACCTCCGACTGTCCACCAAACTCTGTGTGTTGTGCCTTGATGTAATGTGACCATAGATATTTAATTTTATTAAGTTTTCAAGTTCAAGTTCCGTTTTATTTGTCACATATAAAGTACATGTACATTACGGTGAAATGCTTGGTAATGTAAGTTACTGTACATGTCCTTTATATGTGACAAATAAAACAACTTGAAAACTTATATCTTAGGACCCAAAAATATATTTTATTTATAAAAGATTTATTAAATGTTACTTGTATTATTATGTATCATTGTAAAAAATATATATATATTTATTATATATATATATAATAATATATACAAAAGAAAAGAAAAAAAAAGAGAAAAAACTGAATCGTGATCGGATCGGGACATCCCTACTTACTACCATAGTGACTTTATACCTGTATCACTGTACATATTAATACTACAACTCTGTACATACATCTGATTAGCACTAAACTCAGTAGTACTCATTTGTATATTTTATACCCAGTTTAATCACCTGCACATTGTATATTACTATTGCACTTTACTGTTACATGTGCACTCTGGTTGGACGCCAAACTTCTTTTTGTTGTACTGTACTTGTGCTGTATGATGACAATACATTTTAATCTAATCTAAAAAAAAAAATTATACAATTAGGGCTGTCAGTTTATCGCATTAATTAGATTAATTTATTACACAGCAAATTATCGCATTATGAAAATTAACTCAAAATTAATTACAAAAAAAAATAAAAAAAAAATAACGTAGAATACAGACTTTTAATATGGTCCATTTGCATGTTCTTGGTATCTGATTCTAGGGACATCTATGGATCTCAGGGAATGTATTCCCAGTGTCAGAAATACTGTGTGTTACTAGGCTTGAGTAAATTGTAATGAACCAAATGAGAATATCAATACATTATTTTTTTTATCTTTGACTGTGAATAACACCATGCTCAAATTGACCAGACCTGAAAAATCTAAGCAAATTAATAGATGGAAGATGATTAAACGGAAGGTTTTGTAGATACAGTACTGAATTCTGCCATCCGGACACATGCAATTTGAAATATGATTATAGAATATAGAATATCAGGCATAAAATGGTTATGCGATTAAAATGCGATTAATTAATTACAAATCCTGTAATTAATTAGATTAATTTTTTTTAATCGCCTGACAGCACTAATTTGAACACTTTTCTCCCAATAACGGTCTACATTGTAGTGTAGTTTGAGGACGGAGCGCCTGGTCTCTGACCTGCAGTCGTCCCTGAACAGGAAGTCCAGCACCATGAAGAGGCTCATGAGCACAGAGGAGGTGGGGGCGCTGATGGTGGGGATCTGCACCATGTCCTCCTTACCGTTCACCAGGGCCACGCGCTCCTCCTTCTCCAGCACGGCCGTCAGGTGCTTCTGCCAGGGTGAGAGGAGGGTGAGAGGAGGGAGAGGAGAGAGGGGAGGGTGAGAGGAGAGAGAGGGAGAGGAGAGAGGAGGGTGAGAGGAGGGAGAGAGGATGGAGAGGAGGGTGAGAGGAGGGTGAGAGGAGGGAGAGAGGAGAGAGGAGGGTGACAGGAGAGAGAGAGAGGAGAGAGGAGGGAGAGAGGAGGGTGACAGGAGAGAGGAGGGTGAGAGGGAGAGGGGAGAGGAGGGTGAGAGAGGAGAGAGGAGGGTGAGAGGAGAGAGGAGAGAGGAGAGAGGAGGGAGAGAGGAGAGCGGAGGGTGAGAGAGAGGAGAGCGGAGGGTGAGAGAGAGGAGAGAGAGAGGAGAGAGGAGGGTGAGAGGAGAGAGGAGAGTGAGAGGAGGGTGAGAGGAGAGAGAGGAGGGAGAAGAGTGAGAGGAGGGTGAGGAGTGGAGAACAGTCTAGAGGAGTGGAGGACAGTCTAGAGGGGTGGAGCCAGGCTGGCCGCTCTACCTGCAGCACGCGGAAGCTATCTACGGTGATCCCCAGGCCGTGGAAGATGCCCAGGACGTCCTTGCCGGACCACACCTTGCAGGAGGTCTCAAACCCACGGTCGTGCAGCAGGCTCTGGCTCTCCTGGATCCAGCTGCACCATGGGACAAAGTCATCCATGTTAAATACGTTCAGTCCTGCACTCATGTTGCTCAACATTAAGAACACGGAAAACAAATAAAATGAAATTGTACCAAAGTAAATGATAGTAAGGAATGTAAAGAATGTACGTCACTATTAACACATTGGGCGCCGGGGGTTGTGCCCATCATTGTACCCAGTCTGCCACCGTTGAAAGCCTATGGAGATGTTTACCTTCTTTGCAGGGCTATAACTTTTTTAATTGTATTGCTATATTGACATTACTATGGCCATTTAACATCGATTATCTATCGTTCAGGATGTGGGAACGTTATATTTTTTCATTCATACATTGTTGTGTTAATACGTCTAGAATTGTAGAATATAAGTATGTTTTTAAGGTTTTCTGCTGTAATTCCAAAAACGAGAGTTATAGGCCCTGACGCATATGATAGATTATCGATTGGCGTTTCTTTCCTATACACACTTTATTAAAAAATTCAAATGTATATGATCGGTATACATTATGCTTCATCATGCGTGAAGGAAAGGAGGGGGGGTAGTTTATAATTCCTTGATTGTCAGTAACGGCTTTATTTAGTATGGGTTGATATATTGATCAGATGGTTTGCAGTGAAATGAATAAACAATCGGGCTGAAAATAACGTTACTGTCCTCTTACCGTTCGCCGATGAGACTGGAGGAAAAAGATCCCAATTATTTGACGCCGATCTCCTAGATCCATTTCCGGTTTGTATGGCGCAATAAACGCCGAAATCATATCGATTATTGAGTTTAGAAAGCGATCCAAATGCACTATAGTGTTTATCTGGATCCACGTAACAAGATATTACTGCCGGAGGGATTTCATCGATGCACCAGCGCCACTTCCGGTTTTGGCGAGAGTGTAACTCGCCCGACCATCCACCAGGCGGCGGTATTGAGGCGTTGCAATCTCATACAGGGTGCCGCTGCAGTCCGGAGAGAGACTGGATGAATTATGAGTGCCATGGCGAAAAAATTAAATATTGATCCCAAAAACGACTTACGCCGTTGTTGGCGTTCAACACATGGCGGGCAAAAACGGCATAAGTCGTTCTTGGCGACCAATGTGTTAATTACATGCTCCTTTTTTTTAATCCACTTTTTCTCCTCTTTTTCAATCTTTCTCCCATCCCAATTCCACTGTGCCAATTCTCCCCTCCCCTGTCTTGAACGTTACTCGCATATGCCCCCCACTGGCCGGTTGTAGGGAGGATAGAAGCCTTGCATCACATGTCCCCTCCGGTACACGAGGAGGCAGCCTGTCGCATCTTTTCACCTGCCAGCGCGGACTCTCATTGGCGAGGTGTAACGTGTGGGAGGCTCACACTACCCCCGCCATTTCCTGTCTCTGCTGTGCAGGCGTCCCCAACCGACCTGTAGGAGTCGCTGTCCACAACGTCCAGATTACCACCCATCGACTTACACCCGCTAACTCTGCCAATTGAGTTAGTATGACGGCTTGCCCAAGCCGGAGGCAACGCCAACAGCCGGAGTCGAGCCCGGTGTGTCTTGCGTTGGTGACGAGCGCAATGTCCGCTGCGCCACCCAGCCTCCCTAATTAGATGCTCCTTTTAACTAATGTACTTGTGGCAATGATGATATGTAATGACCACTTTTAAGTAGAAAAGCCTAACCAGGGACAGGGGTTGCAAATAAGCCTTGGCTAGAAATCCTGCATGCAATGCATCTGTATCTTGTTATTGTAACCTGCTACAATGTGTTCTTCTGCACCGTCCCCGACAAATCAACAAATACATAAATAAATAAAAAAGGAAACTAGGTTTAATCAATGTGTCCAGGAAACACACTTCTGTATGTAATTCAAGCCAAGGGACATCAACAACTAATTGGCAACTCGACACTAGAGAGACATGCGTGGCTAAGTGTGTGGTGAGTGTAGGTGTAATGGCCTCCTCCTCCTCCTCCTCCTCACTTGAGCAGGCTGCAGCAAAAGGCCCGCAGGGGGCCGTGGCTGGCGGGCCGGATGTTGTGGGTCACCATCCCGTCCAGCTCCTCCCGGGCGTTCAGCAGGTTGTTCTGGTCCAGGGTGTAGCTGGCGCTCTCCCGGGCACAGTCCTCGATGTTGTGGGCCTCGTCCAGCACCAGGATCTGACCCGCCAGGTTGATCTCCATCTGAGGGAGGAAACGGAGGACGCCCTCGGTTTTCCTATGCTTTCTTGTTATTTTTTGTTGTTGTCCTTATATACTATTGTTACCTTGTATATATATATAGTGTTTCATTACATGTTCATACATTCATACCCATTATTCACCTGTTCTATTCTCCATCCATCTATAATCCATAGCAACACTATATTATCACTAGGGTTGGGCATCGTTTGGATTTGAACGGTTCCGGTTCCGATTCCGATTCTCCATTTCGATTCCTGTTCTAAACGATTCTCGGTTCCGATTATTTGATGTGCAGGTCAAAACAGGTCACAGCTTATTTCGCAGGAGATTTTTTTCTTTTTTTGAAAAATCTTAATTTTTTTTTCATACTATTCACATTGTCAGTTGACTTGATACAGTTTAATTTGGTTGCTGTACTGTAACTAGGCTATTAATTAACAAAGTAAAAAAAGATTTTTTTTTTTTTTTTTTTTAAGAATTGAAATTAAGAATCAAAATGCAAATATGTTACTTCCGGTTTCAGAACCGGAAGTTAGGAACCGGTTCCTATTAGAACCGGTTCTCGGTGCCCAACCCTAATTATCACCGACATCCAGTTGGGGGATCCCCTTTGACACCGTCCATCTGAGGTTTCTCTACTCCACGCCACCTGTGGTGCTTTTTCCCCTATTGCTAGGTTTTTAGTGATACGTTTCTCATCTTCATTGGGGAAAGTCTGGGAGTGTTGCATATTTGGATTTTATGGTGGTTTTTGTTTTTGATCTTTTGTGATGTTTCTTCTTGACTTGTACAGAAGAAGACTTTTACAGCTCATAGGGGCTATTCCATGTGGGCTATACAAATACATTTGATTTGATTTGAACACACCTGACCTAGAAATATCAGTGTCATGAGACTGTGTATAAGCTGCCATTGGCCGAGTATTTCAGCCATAATTCTCCTCCCCTTCCACTATCTGAGACACTATTTTGCAAAGGCACCATCGCTGCATCCTGGGCTTAAAGGAACACGGCAACTTTTTGAGAAATTCGCTTATTGACAAGCAGATACATACCCTTTTCTTCTCTGTGCATGCATTAGGCTGTTGCTTTTTGGAAAAACTGGGCTTTTGAGGTGATGAAATCACTGCGCCCAGGCAGCAGCGGTTCGGCAAATGTGTAATCAATTATTTTTGTCTCCATGTGGTAAATACACAGGTCACAACATGTTTACAGGAACATTTTGGAGTGTATTTCATGACTGTTGGGAACTTCCAGTGAAGGACACTAAGCTAGGCTAACGGTGTGGGTGTTCCCTAAGCCTAATGCATGCACAGAGAAGAAAAGGGTATGTATCTGCTTGTCTAACTCCAGGGTAGATGGCAAATAAGCTAATTTCCCAAAAAGTTGGCGCGTTCCTTTAAGTTTACAGATTTACAAACAAGGCAGAGTGTTTTTTCCCCCCCTATACCGGAATGATAATAGGTTCAGCCAGACCTCTCTCCAGCGTTGGCACAGCGCTAACACAGTGTGGAGAGAAGTTTGGTTATGCATGACTCGAAAAATCCTAACCTCAGACTCGCATGCACTCGTCCAACCGCTGGCGTCCCCACGAGTCAAATTAATGATCCCTTTTATCTTCATCAGTGGCTCTACTCCCCTTCTCTTGCTCTCTTCTCTCCAACTCTCATTACTCACATCACCCAACTCTATTCTCAACTCACTGAACAGGAATTCCTCCCGAAATGTTTGAACTAGAATAACCATTCTACCCGTTCCGTTCTTAGATTTAGTCATTTCGCTGACGCTTTTATAAAAAAAAACTCTGGCACTAAGATTGCTCGTCAAACGGTGTCGAACTTGAGTGCTACAGTCTTTTTTTTTTATCCACTTTTTCTCCCATTTTCAATTTTTCTCCCATCCCAATTTCGTATCGTCTAATTCTACCCTCCCCTGTCTCGAACGCTGTTTCTTGCCTCCCACAAGCCGGCTGCAATGTGGACTAAGTCATACATAGCACGAGTCCCCTCCGATACTCGAGGTAGCAGCAGTCGCATCTTTCCACCTGCGCGGCGCGATCTTTCAGCGTCAGGGGTCTGCGCTTTGGAGGGGCGCCGCCCCCATCGCTTCCTGATTCTACTGCGCAGGCGCACCAACCGACCTGTAGGAGTCGCTGTCCACAGCGTCCGATCCCCACCCATCAGTTTTCCCTCCCCCTAATACTGCCAATTGTATTAGTACGGACGACCAGCCAAACTGAAAACAATGTGGAGAGCTGGCCTCGAACCCAGCGTCTCCAGCATTGGTGTTGAGTGCCTTGCCCACTGCACCACCTAGCCGCCCTGAGTGCTACAGTCTTGAATTATAGAATTATAGACAGATTAACATCAGCAGGAAGGGAACAACTCTTTCAGCTGAGTACCGTAATTCCTCTAATAGTAACCGGGTCTCAAATACAAGCCGGGTCTCTATTAATGGCCGGGTGCGCTCTTGAGCTAAGCAATTATAAGCCGGCCTCCTAATACAAGCCGGGTTACTAATATACTGAGCTGCATACTGAGCTAGTTACTTGATTTCACTTTGAAAACGTTGAAATGACCAGTGACCACCTGTAATTGCACTGTTTACTATTTCATACAGTACTTGGTTTCAATAAATGAACCCAGTACATTTTACTGGGTTCAAACTGACACAAAATGTTGATTTATTCATTATGATCCGTTTGAAAATTTGAAATATAGGCCTCCCTCTTATACAGGCCTCCTCCTAATACAAGCCTGGTACCCGCTACAGTTGAAACAAATACAAGCCAGGGTTACTATTAGAGGAATTACGGTAACTATGTTCATCAAAGTGTTGAAACTTGAGTGCTGCAGTGTTGCGTGCATAGTAGTAGAGAGTGAGACATATTAGTATATTAGGAAGAGTGCATGATAGTAGAAGACAGTAAGAAGGTTAGTGTGTTTTTTTCTTCATTTCAGATATTGATTGAAGAAGTGTTTTCAGTCGACGGCGAAAGATTGGTCTGCTTTCACTTAGTAGCAGAGTGCATACTAGTAAAAGTAAAAGTAGTAGTTTGATTTTTCTTTTGTTTGTTATGCGTCTCTAGTTTGTTATTCGTCTCGTGTTTGTTGTTTGTCTCTAGTTTGTTGTTTGTCTCTTGTTTGTCGATGCTCTCGTCACTAGGGATGTCCGATATTATCGGCCTACCGATATTATCGGCCGATATCGGCATTAAAATGTGATATCGGAAAATATCTGTATCGGTTTTCAAAAAAATTAAAAAAGTAATTTTTTTTACATTTCTATAACCTTTATTTACCCAGGCAAGCAAGTAAGAACAAATTCTGATTTTATTTATTGTCAAAAGTATGCATAATGTTGTGTTAATTCCACAACAAGAGACATGTAATGTTAATTACCTGAAATTATTAAATTTTTTGGGGGGGGGAAACCCTGCATATATCTGTATCGGTTGATATCGGTATCGGAAATTAAGAGTTGGACAATATCGGTATAGGTAAAAAAGCCAATATCGCTACTCGTCACACTCCCTCCGTTCCCTCCCGGCCCCGGTACTCACGCTCTGCCTGATGAGCGGGTCCAGCAGGTAGTTGTAGGGACAGAAGACGATGTGGGCGTCCTGCATGAGCTCGCGGGCGGCGTAGTAGGCACAGGCCCGCAGGCGCCCGCCCACGCTCACCAGCTCCTCGATGTCCCAGGCCTGGTTCAGCCCGTGGACCCACTGCAGCGTGTTCTGGTCCCGCATCTTGTGGACGCCGTGGTAGAAGCGGCACGACTGGCCCTGGTTCCCCGTCGTGACGGGAAGAGACAATATAGAGCTCAGTTAATCAAGCCCGGTGGAAATAAACACTATATACAGTCATCAATGAGTAAAGTCCAGATGCCAAACAAACCACTTCCCCAGTCTGATGAATTGCACACAGACGTACCTAAGTCCACAAATCCACAAATTCCAAAATAGTATTTTTTAACTGTATCTGGGTAAATCTTACCGCAATGCATTTATTCCCAAATATAAGTCATATTGTGTCATTTCTATTCTCCGGTTCGGGTTTCCCCCGCTTGGGTCTCTCGGGTGACATTATATTTCAGTTGGTGGATTAGATCAGGTGTTCATGCTATTGTGACGGTGTCGGTGTCACGACACCCAAGCAGTGAAAGTCTCCCGGTGGATATGTGTTGAGGAGAACCTTCTCATGTGCTAAGCCTCAATTACGCTGTCAGCAGAGGTGCCTGCTTCTAGACGCCACTCTGTCCCGTCCAGCACGCCCGCGTGGCGAGGCACCAATACCACGCTTTCCACTGCCGATACTTAACCACTTAACTTAAACGCTCAGCCCGTGCCAAAGTTATGGTCCAGGGCTTTCCTACTAGACGGTGCTGAGCCGCAACTACGGGGTGGTCCTGTGCCCCCCCCCCGTCCAAGGAGGCAACAAGCGTTCGCTATAAAGAAAGCCATTGGCTGAAATTTACTGCAACTTAAAAACTTGAATTTTAATAAAATAGCAAACATAAGGGGAAATTCCAAATAAGTTATTTGTTTAAGTACAGTGTATAAGGTTGCGCAATAGTTTAACAGTTCTGTGAGCGAAGGCGCCTTGTTAATGAGAGGTCAGAGAATGGCCAGGCTGGTTCTTGTTAATGAGGTCAGAGAATGGCCAGGCTGGTTCTTGTTAATGAGGTCAGAGAATGGCCAGACTGGTTCTTGTTAATGAGGTCAGAGAATGGCCAGGCTGGTTCTTGTTAATGAGGTCAGAGAATGGCCAGGCTGGTTCTTGGTAATGAGGTCAGAGAATGGCCAGGCTGGTTCTTGTTAATGAGGTCAGAGAATGGCCAGGCTGGTTCTTGGTAGAGACGGGTCAGAGAATGGCCAGGCTGGTTCTTGGTAATGAGGTCAGAGAGTGGCCAGGCTGGTTCTTGGTAATGAGGGCAGAGACTGGCCAGGCTGGTTCTTGGTAATGAGGTCAGAGAATGGCCAGGCTGGTTCTTGGTAATGAGGTCAGAGAATGGCCAGGCTGGTTCTTGTTAATGAGGTCAGAGACTGGCCAGGCTGGTTCTTGGTAATGAGGTCAGAGAGTGGCCAGACTGGTTCTTGGTAATGAGGGCAGAGAGTGGCCAGGCTGGTTCTTGTTAATGAGGTCAGAGAATGGCCAGGCTGGTTCTTGGTAATGAGGGCAGAGACTGGCCAGGCTGGTTCTTGGTAATGAGGTCAGAGAATGGCCAGGCTGGTTCTTGGTAATGAGGTCAGAGAATGGCCAGGCTGGTTCTTGTTAATGAGGTCAGAGACTGGCCAGGCTGGTTCTTGGTAATGAGGTCAGAGAGTGGCCAGACTGGTTCTTGGTAATGAGGTCAGAGAATGGCCAGGCTGGTTCTTGGTAATGAGGGCAGAGAATGGCCAGGCTGGTTCTTGGTAATGAGGGCAGAGACTGGCCAGGCTGGTTCTTGGTAATGAGGGCAGAGAATGGCCAGGCTGGTTCTTGGTAATGAGGGCAGAGAATGGCCAGGCTGGTTCTTGGTAATGAGGGCAGAGAATGGCCAGGCTGGTTCTTGGTAATGAGGGCAGAGACTGGCCAGGCTGGTTCTTGGTAATGAGGGCAGAGACTGGCCAGGCTGGTTCTTGGTAATGAGGGCAGAGAATGGCCAGGCTGGTTCTTGGTAATGAGGGCAGAGAATGGCCAGGCTGGTTCTTGGTAATGAGGGCAGAGACTGGCCAGGCTGGTTCTTGGTAATGAGGGCAGAGAATGGCCAGGCTGGTTCTTGGTAATGAGGGCAGAGAATGGCCAGGCTGGTTCTTGGTAATGAGGGCAGAGACTGGCCAGGCTGGTTCTTGGTAATGAGGGCAGAGAATGGCCAGGCTGGTTCTTGGTAATGAGGGCAGAGAATGGCCAGGCTGGTTCTTGGTAATGAGGGCAGAGACTGGCCAGGCTGGTTCTTGGTAATGAGGGCAGAGAATGGCCAGGCTGGTTCTTGGTAATGAGGGCAGAGACTGGCCAGTCCTTCTACTGTATGCAAGGATAAAAATACTTCAGGTCATTGCTCTGCTTTGATTTCTACTAGTTGCATGTGGCTGTTGGTATTCTCCAATACCCTATCTGAGCCTGGTATCAGTCTGATATACCCTATCTGAGCCTGGTATCAGTCTGATATACCTTATCTGAGCCTGGTATCAGTTTAATATCCCCTATCTGGGCCTGGTATCGGCCTGATATCCCCTATCCGGGCCTGGTATCGGCCTGCCATGTTGGTATCAGTGCATCCCACACACAGCCCCAGAGGGAGGCCCTCTCTGCGGCGACAGCACCATCGCAGGGCGTGTCTCCTCCTCACTGTGATGCGTTAAGGCGGCTAAGCCCCGACACTTTACAGACACTGAACCCGCTCTGTTCCGTGAAAGGGTGTTTGGGAGGATTAAGCGCCACCCGGCCACTTTGACGAGGGGGGGTGGGGGGTGGCGGGGGTAGAAAGACGGCTTAGGCCCCCTGCGGTCAAACGGAAGGCCGCCGCTTTGACTTCAAGAACGGGTGAAAAACACCCATTAGTCAAAGCCTGTGTGTGTTTTGGTGTGTATGTGTGCATCTCGGTGTGTATATGTGTGCGTCTCGTGTGTGTGTCGGCGCGGTAACCCGACGCCGGCTGTGGGCGGGAGCTTGAAGTGACGAAGATGGTTAAACACGGGCGACGCCCACTCTCAGGGGGTTATGACTGGGCCAGCGCTGCTTTCATACGCAGCGACGTGAAGGTGACACGCGGTCTCTGGAGGCCAGGGACACCTCCCCCGACAGCGTGATTGAGGTCCTCATTACACCAGGCGTCTCTGCGTGTTGGGAGAACAGGGTGGCTCCACACTCAGGTGTAAGTCAAGTGTCTTTACGCTGGATGGCTCTTGGCGTGGCGGAGAGCGCCCGTCAGGCGGGCACGTTGTGGGCACGTTGTGGGGACGTTGTGGGCACGTTGTGGGCACGTTGTGGGCACGTTGTGGGGACGTTGTGGGCACGTTGTGGGGACGGTGTGGGCACGTTGTGGGGACGTTGTGGGCACGTTGTGGGCACGTTGTGGGCACGTTGTGGGGACGTTGTGGCTGTGATCGCTGCTCTGGGGTGAAGGTGGCGCAGGGCTCCCTGTCTGGCCTTTGGTCTCCAACTGTGGGTTTGTGTTACTGCCTCTTTCCACAACTATGAATCAAGGGACTTCTAGTCTCTTTACAGTGTCTGTCACAGTAAAGGGTGAGGCTCATAGGATTAGCACATGCCCCGGGGTCCTCTGTCTGTCTGTGTGTGCGTGTGCGTGTGTGTGTGTGTGTGTGCGTGTGTGTGTGTGTGTCCTTGTGTGTCTATCCGTGTGTCTGTCCGTGTGTGTGTGTGTCCGTGTGTGTCCGTGTGTGTGTATCTGTGTGCGTGTGTGTCCGTGTGTGTCCGTGTGTGTGTGTCCGTGTATGTCTGTCCGTGTGTGTGTACGTATGTGTTTGCGTGTGTGTGCGTGTGTACGTATGTGTGTGTGTTCAAGTTCAAGTTAGTTTTTATTTGTCAGAACACAATACAGGATACTTTATAATGAAATGCTTGTTGCTTATGAGCCCCCGAGTGTGCGCTACATACAGTACCGAGAAAGTAAGTAAGTAAAAAAAGATTATAATAATAAGAAGTAAAAAGCAGGTAAAGTCAATAAACATATATACAATACAGTGTGTGTGTACGTATGTGTGTGTGTGTACGTATGTGTTTGCGCGCACGTGTGTGTGACACAGACACTAAGGTTTAGAAATAACCGCCAAACCACATACTAGTTAGTCTGTGTGTCTACCGGGCAACATAATTTTAACCTAAAAAGTTGTGTATGAACCTAAACCCTTACCTTAACCCCACCATGAACCCTATCCTTAACCCCATCATCAACCCCCTATCCCTAACCCCACCTCACTGGAGACCTCACAACCCACCCCGACATGAAATAACAAGACTGTAGGTTATTTTATGTTCCATTCAAATCAATTGGGCTGATGAAACAGCATGTCGCTGGGGGTGGTGACGGCTGGAATCCAGCGGTCAGCGACGCCTGCTGTGATGGAAAAGTGAGTTTCCTTCCACGGGCGAGAGAGAGAGAGAGCGCTCAGCGTCGTGACTCGTGAGAGGTGTTTGTTTTCACAGCTGGACTGGAGGTCAATCCCAGTTCAAAAGAGTCCGATTCAGGCCCCAGAAAAGTCCATTGTGGAGCGAAGAAAAGAGAGCGAGACGAGCGGAGAGGTCGGCCCTGACCTTTAGAGCACAAAGCTACCGGGCGTCTGGCGAGATAAAGAGGATTGTTACGTGTGATAATTCGTGTCATCGTGAGAAAGAAAGCCATCTCCCCTGTCATGTATCTGTACAGGATCACGCAGGTACAATATGCACCAGGAGGACAAATCTGCGGTACAGGTGTCTGTACTTAAAGTGTTTCCGGTTTTTTGTGACGATGGGATTTTGATGAGCGTGTGTGTCAGGGTTTCCGTTAGCCGGTAATTACCGTTCTTTTCCTTTTTTTTACCGGCAAAATCTGTTGAAATCAGACATATTTAAATATTCTGCGGCCATGTCCTGTGAAAATGATTCCCATCTTATTTTCTTTTGGTTACAACATACGTCCACTAAAGGTGGTTGTTTTTGCCACTGAAACAGAAATCTAGCTCAAAACTGAAGTCTTGTTCTAAAAGTCCCTTGAGGCGCATGTGTGTGTTTACCTTGCGATGCAGCTGGATCAGTGAGTGAGTGAGTGAGTGAGTGAGTGAGTGAGTGAGTGAGTGAGTGAGTGAGT
Source organism: Notolepis coatsorum (assembly GCF_963971535.1). Lineage (NCBI taxonomy): Eukaryota > Metazoa > Chordata > Actinopteri > Aulopiformes > Paralepididae > Notolepis > Notolepis coatsorum. The sequence continues at coordinate 244,182,210 of NC_140165.1, forward strand.
GAGTGAGTGAGTGAGTGAGTGAGTGAGTGAGTGAGTGAGTGAGTGAGTGAGTGAGTGAACCAGCAAAACAAATGAGGACTAGTGGAGACGTTCTATTGATACAGACTGACACGCTTAAGTTGTGGCTAGTAGTGTTGCACGATACACTGATACTAGAAAAGATAGATACTAGCTGCTAATGGCACCCACCCAGCCCTGCATACCCACCCAGCCCTAGAACACACACCCAGCCCTAGCACACCCACCCAGCCCTGCATACCCACCCAGCCCTAGAACACACACCCAGCCCTAGCACACCCACCCAGCCCTAGCACACACACCCAGCCCTAGAACACACACCCAGCCCTGCATACCCACCCAGCCCTAGAACACACACCCAGCCCTAGCACACCCACCCAGCCCTAGAACACACACCCAGCCCTAGCACACCCACCCAGCCCTAGAACACACACCCAGCCCTGCATACCCACCCAGCCCTGGAACACACACCCAGCCCTAGAACACACACCCAGCCCTGCACATCCACCCAGCCCTAGAACATCCACCCAGCCCTAGAACATCCACCCAGCCCTAGAACATCCACCCAGCCCTAGAACATCCACCCAGCCCTAGAACACACACCCAGCCCTAGAACATCCACCCAGCCCTAGAACATCCACCCAGCCCTGCACACCCACCCAGCCCTAGAACACCCACCCAGCCCTAGAACATCCACCCAGCCCTAGAACATCCACCCAGCCCTAGAACACCCACCCAGCCCTAGAACATCCACCCAGCCCTAGAACATCCACCCAGCCCTGCACACCCACCCAGCCCTGCACACCCACCCAGCCCTAGAACATCCACCCAGCCCTAGAACATCCACCCAGCCCTAGAACATCCACCCAGCCCTAGAACATCCACCCAGCCCTAGCACACGCGTGTGCTCATCTCCATACTCACGTTCTTGGCCTCCAGCAGCTCCTTGCAGCGCTCGTTGCGGTTGGAGCTCCGCACCACCTCCGGGTGGACGCAGGTGTGGTCCCTGCTGGACAGGATGGTCATGGGGACGCTGGAGTACAGCGTGCGCCGCAGCTCGTGGGTGATCTGCGTGATCTGCTTGTGCGTCCGCGTGCCGAAGAAGATCTTGGGAACCTTCTTCTTGTCCTTGGCGGGTTTCCCGTCGGAGCCCTTGGCACCGCCTCTGGCCGCGGCACAGGGACACACGGAGCAGGGCGCGGAGGACGGCGCAGAGGACTGGGTGGGGACAGACGGAGACCAGTTCAACTTCTTTATTTAATGGTAAGTGGCTGCATTTACATTATATCTCTTTTATCCAAAGGGCTTTACAATTTCATTGTAGGGCTTTACAAAACTCGTACACCTTACTGTAAATTGTACCTAAATTGTACCTCATCCCATTTCTGCTTTGCACTAGATAGTACTGTACATTAGTACACTGCATAGTATTGTATATTATATGGTAACTCAGAACATTGTACATATGTCTATACCGAACACTGTGACCTCATTTTCTTCTTCTAAATTACATGCTATACTATGTTATTTGATACTATCTTGTCTAGCACAGTCTCTGGAGCGTAACAGTAAGAAGCATTTTGTATGAAAGTATTCTGTACTTCTGTATGACAACTATTAAAGAAACTTGAAACTTGAATTTGTTCCTCACATTTTACCCATTCACTCACACACAGACGGCGGAGGCGACCATGCAAGGTGCCAACCTGCACACTGGGGGCAATTAGTGGTTATGTGTCTTGCTCAAGGACGCGCTGCCCGGGAATCGAACCGGGAACCTCCGGATTACCAGACAACTGCTCTACCTCCTGAGCCACTGTCGCCCCGGGGGACAGAAGGAGACGGGTTCAAGTTCAAGTTCTTTATTTGTCAAATACACAACAATACAGGGGCATTGCAGGTAATGACATGTTTGTGTTTCGAGCTCACTCAACAGTGCACAATTAGGAAACAACAATGAATACAGTGTCTTGTGTGTAGCGGAGGTGCATGTTAAGGTGCAGAGTGCGTGTGTGTTTGTGTGTTCAATAACAATAAGTAGTAGTAGTAAGATACAATTAAATAAAATATAAAATTAGGTAAAATAAAATAGTCAAGAGAATGACATTGAGCGCTGGCTATATTTACATCATACAGCTTTAAATATTTTTAAAGTTGGCCGTTGTGACGGTCACAAATGTGCCCATTATATTTTAGTGTTATTTAGTTGCAGTGCCATGTTTGGTCACTAAGGCCGTGTGCACATCTGAAAGTCCATGGATAGTCCGGACTTTCTGGTGGACCAAATGTGAGAATGATACATTGTTTGATTTTGGTTTGCGTTCACGCTGCCCTTTTTTGAGCGAACCTAATTTGTAAACAAAGGACATCCAGTCGCCAAGTCGTGCATCTATTCGACAGATCAGTCGCCCAGGTCATTCATTCTATTGGACAGATCATTTTCGGGAAAATCCCGCCTGAACAGTGGCGTAATTTCAGTAAAAGGTGAATTTTGGTGGATTTGTTTTTGTCAACGGAGTTGTGCAATAGTACATTTTGGTGAGTTGTTTCTATACAATTCACTTATATGACATTTAGGTAACATTAATGAACAAAGGAGACAACTACAGTATAAGTAGTAAACCAATTTTTTTTATTCCAGTGGATCATAATGATCATATTACGGAGCACACACTGCTTTCCGAGAGAGACTGTCATTATGCGCGCGGCGCGAGTCTGACTATTACGGAGCGCACACTGCGATGCACTGTAGGCTACTTTGCTTCCTAGATTAGGTACTATATAAAGTTCGATTGCGTTCACACCAACAGCAAACCGCACATTGTGTCTGTGGAACTATTATTTGATTCTAATGTACATTGAATTAATATAAAGCCGTATGACCAGGCAGCGTATGGTCATCAATAATAGGCCTAACCTTATATGTTGATAATAAATGGGTATGTACCAAATCCAAAAAGCGATAACGTCCGATTAGCTACTTGCTAAGGTTAACCCCTTCACTACCACACTACAGACGGTTAACCGCAGTGAAAGGGTTAACCCTTTGGTAGTGTGGTAGTGAAAGGGTTAAGAGTGTCCTGGTGGCGCACCGCGATAAAGAGCGTGGTACCGTGCAACCACAACGTTCCTATAGGTTCGAGTTCGGACTGAGACCTTCGTTGCACATCATCACCCCCCCCCCCCCCCCCCCCTCTCTCATCTGACTTCCTGTCACTTAGTATCCTGTCTGTTAAAAGCAGCGATGCCATAAAAATATATATTAAAAAATCTACCCATATCTGTGTTCATAAGCGGAGTTACTGGAGAATGTAGTATTTCGGTCTCTTGACGCCTATGAAAAGATAAGGTAAAAGGGAGATGTGGTTTCACCTGAATTAAGCTCACAGGCGGAACGCACCACAGTAACAGAGGAACAGGTTGTATTTTATTCCAGACATTCTCCAAATAGTCTAACTGAGGGCTGGGCGATATGCCCATAATATCATATCATGATATTTTTCCAAGCCATGACGATATGCCTGTAATAGTTGTGATAAGACATCTTTATATTGTAAGTAACACAACCGTCATGGTCCCATTTCATTCAAAATGGTCTATTTTATTTAGCTTTTTAACACTGCTGCAAGGGATACTTAGATTATTTCATAGCCGCAAACTCCACTCGAGTGCCCTACCTTGGGATCATAAAGGTGACCATCAACTAAAGGTGACTAGTTTGCAGGCATGTTATTCACGATATGTCTACATCGAGGACCAGAGGGTAACAGTACAATTCCATACCTTCGCATGGATCCGTGACGGCATACCTTCCATCCCTAGTCTACAATTTGCCTTTCAGTGTACCGTACAAAAACACCCAAGTTATCACCGTCACCCACGGCAAGAATAGAACTTCTGACAGCCTGTCTTGTATAACTCCATTGAGGAACGTACAGAGAGGGGCATAATTTGTATCCATACATAGGGTGCCCTGTCACTCTTGTGTCGGATGACCTTCTCTGGGCCTGAAAGCCGATCGGGCCGCTATTGTCGCGGTCGAGAAAATCCTGCAGGTCTCATATTTGGCTGTCATGTGGTGGATTCTTTCCCCCCCCCCCACTCACAGGTGAAGTGTAGCCGGCAACGCTTATGAAACCGATGCCGGTCGGGTGATGAGTCCTTTTAAGTGTCCTGCTTCCCGACCACTCAGTCGGTTCTCAGGCAGCGGCCAGTCAATAGACGGCTTCTCCAAAGTAATGCCCCCCCCCCCCCCCCCCCCCCAACGCCGGTCCCCCGCCATAACCCTTTCACTACCACACTACAGAGGGTTAACCTTTCACTAGCACACTACAGAAGGTTAACCTTTCACTACCACACTACAGAAGGTTAACCCTTTCACTACCACACTACAGAAGGTTAACCTTTCACTACCACACTACAGAAGGTTAACCTTTCACTACCAGGTTAACCTTCTGTAGTGTGGTTGTGAAAGGGTTAACCCTTTGTCATGTGGCAGTGAAATGACCTTCTGTATTGTCACAGTGAAAGGGTTAACCTTCTGTATTGTCGCAGTGAAAGGGTTAACCATTTGGTAGTGTGGTAGTGAAAGGGTTAACCTTCTGTATGTCGCAGTGAAAGGGTTAACCATTTGGTAGCGTGGCAGTGAAAGGTTTGATGGATCTGTGGTCTCGGTGGGACGTCAGGTCGAAAAAGGATTTTAATTTCCGCCGAACAAGCCGTGTCTCTTGTGTTTTTGAGCTGATTCCAGACTAAGTGGCTGAGAGGTGAACTCACGTTGGCACCGGGACGGAAACAGGAATGTGCTTCCATACGGTCCCTGGAGCAGCGTTTGAGAGACGTGTGTTTTAAAGAGGGAAATATTAGTGAATTTGAGCTTTTCACATTACTCGTATGGATAAGGAGGACAGGGCAGTTTTACTGAAGATATGCCACCATCTCCTACAATGAGAAAGAGAAATGAGACAACATACTAGTTCTGTGTGTGTGTGTGTAGTTCAATCTATGGTGAATTGTAAATGGAGAGGTATTATAATATACACATCTTGATGCCATCACAGATTTGAGTCAGATTTGAGTAGAAAATACTGATGATACTGAAAATACGGAATGACACTGATCGGACAGCCCTGAATGATACCGATTGGACGGCCCTGAATGATACCGATTGGACGGCTCTGGACCGTAGAAATAACCATTATTCAATGGCCCAGCAGTAGAAGCAGGTGGTAATCTCTTGTATCGTTCAACCTTCAGTCCTCCAGAGCCACGCCACGGTAAGACGTGTAGCCTAATCACAAGCCCAGCATTTCCAAAACAGGAAAGAGTGATATTTGGCACTGACCCAGGAGACGGCCATCTTTATATGCATCTGTTCCATTGAGAGGGACCCTCCTCCTGCCCCTCACCACCAAGCATTCGGCTGAGCGCCGTTTGCCTCTTTGTAAAAAGAATATAAACCCCGGGGCTTAGAAGGCAACATTTATTCCACCGACTTATACAAAGTCCTCCAGAACCCGACCAGTAAGATCGGCCATAAAAACTAACGCCGAGTCATGTCACGCATTACGGCTTTCATCCGGGGATCGCACCTCGTTCCGGGAGCCCGCGCGCTCCTTTGCCCCGCGAGAGAGAGCAAGAGAGCGAGAGAGAGAGAGAGAGAGCGAGAGAGCGAGAGTGAGAGAGGAGGGAGTCGGGTTACCCGCCGGCTCACCTTCTCCCGGCATGTTTGCCCATCAAATATTACAACGTGTGATGGAGCGGAGGCCGGGGGAGAGAGAGAGAGAGAGAGAGAGAGAGTGCCCTCCGTCCCGCCGAGCTAAGAGGGATAAGGAGGCCTGAGCCCATGTGAAAAATAAACAGAGGTGCTACGGGGCCCCAACACCGCCTCGGGTTACCCTTCTCTCCTGGAACAGTTACGCTCCGCGGCCCGGGCCCTGGGCCCGATCACCTTACCTGCTGCTGCCACATTAAATAGAGCCATCCAAATATCCTGCCCCGAGATGGCCAATAATTACTTATTCATCGGCAGGTGGGGGGGTGGGGGGGGGGGGCAAGGAGGGGAGGGGGAGGCGGGGGTGGGGGGGGGGGGTAGGGGGGTGAAGGGCCCCGCTGGTGAATAGAAGCCCTTGTCGGAGGCAGCAGCAGGAAACAGCTGACACAAGGCTATCCTTTTACGCGCCTGCCTCCCGAGATGCCAGCGCGACAAGGTTTCAAGCTTGGCCCCACCGCCGAGAGCAGACACCCCCTGGAAAGGAATGTAGATAACTGAGAGGGTGGTGGTGGTGGTGGGGGGGAGGGGAGGGGGAGGGCAAATAGGGCACCATCTCCGCTA